>NC_135335.1:109261778-109564220 GCF_023851605.1 Tamandua tetradactyla | reverse complement strand
GAAGATGTTTCCCTATATTTTCTTCTAGGAATTTTATGGTGCTGGTTCTTATATTTAGGTGTTCGATCCGATTTAATTTTTGTATATGGTGTAAGGTAAGTATCCTCTCTTTCTTTTGGCTATTGATATCCAGTTCTCCCATGCCTATTTATTGAAAGGACTATTTCATCCCAGTTCAGTGGACTTGGGGACCTACTCTAAGATCAGTTGACCATAGAGAGTGGTCTATTTCTGCACTCTCTATTTGATGCCGTTGGTTAATACTTCTACCTCTGTGCCAGTACCATTCTGTTTTGACCACTGTAACTTTATTATAAGCTTTAAAATCAGGAAGTATTAATCCTCCTACTCTTGTTATTCTTTTTCTTAAGATATTTTTAGCTATTTGGGGTCTCTTTCCCTTCCAAGTGAATTTTCTAACTAGCTTTTCCAAGTCTTCAAAGTAGGTTGTTGGAATTTTTATTGGTTCTGTATTGAACTATAGACCAATTTGGGTAGAATTGATATCTTATATATATTTAGCCTTCCTACCCATGAGCAGGGAATGTCTTTCCACCGATTTAGATCTTTGGTGTTTTTTTTTTTTGTTTTTGTTTTTTAGCAACGTTATGTAGTTTTCTGTGTACAGCTCCTTTACATCCCTAGTTAAATTTATTCCTAAATACCTGATTATTTTTTTATTAATTAAAAAAAATTACAAGAAACACAAGCATTCCCAACACATACACTCAGCAATTCACAATATCATCATAGTTGTGTATTCATCATCATGATCATTTCCCAGAACATTAGCATCAATTCAGAAAAAGAAATAAAAAGACAACAGAAAAATATAACAAACAGAAAAAAAAAATTTTACAGGCCATACCCCTTACTGATCCCTTTCATTGATCACTAGCATTTCAAACTAAATCTATTTTAACATTTGTTCCCCCTATTATTCATTTTTATTCCATATGTTCCTCTCATCTGTTGACAAGGTAGATAAAAGGAACATCAGACACAAGGTTTTCACAATCACACAGTCACATTGTGAAAGCTATATCATTAGACAATCATCATCAAGAAACATGGCTACTGGAACACAGCTCTACATTTACAGGCAGTTACATCCAGCCTCTCCATTACATCTTGGATAACAAGGTGATATCTACTTAATGCATAAGAATAACCTCCAGGATAACCTCTCAACTCTGTTTGGAATCTCTCAGTCATTGACACTTTGTCTCATTTCACTCTTCCCCCTTTTGGTCGAGAAGGTTTTCTCAACCCCTTGATGCTGGATCTCAGGTCATTCTAGGATTTTTCTCAATCCCTTGATGCTGAATCTCAGCTCATTCTGGGATTTCTGTCCCACACTGCCAGGAAGATCCACACCCCTGGTAGTCATGTCCCATGTAGACAGGGGGAGGGTGGTGAGTCTGCTTGCTGTGTTGGCTGGAGAGAGAGGCCACATCTGAGCAATAAAAGAGGTTCTCTTGGGGGTGACTTTAGGCTTAATTTTAAGTAGGCTTGACCTACCAATCCCCTGTGGGGTTAAGTTTCATATGAACAAACCCCAAGTTTGGGGGCTCAGCCTATAGCTTTGGTTGTCCACACTGCTTGTGAGAATATCAAGAATTCAACTTGGGAAAGTTGAGTTTTCCCCCGTTCTCACCATTCCCCAAAGGGGACTTTGCAAATACTTTTCCACTCACTGATCAAATCACTCTGGGATTCATCAGGGCATCACCTGGACAAACCAACAAAATCTCATGTCCTATACAAAGTTCCATGTACTTAAGGTGTTCAACAACTATCTACATAAGTTATATTAGGAGATGCACTAGTCAAAGTATAGATTTGTACCAAATAAACATTTTTTGCTTTAGTCTCACACAGTAGTTGAAATTTTAAAATATTAAGTACCATCTATTTTCAGCACACTGCAGTAATGACATTCTTTTGTTCTTCCTCATGCAAAAACATTTTTTAAATTTGTACATTTAGTCACTATCATTATACACTCTAGGCATTCCTAGATTACACCATCTCAATCTTTATCAGCTATCTTTCTTTGTGATTTCATTTATGCCCCAGCCCTCCTCCCTTTTTCATTCTCATATGCAGCTTCATTCAGTGTTTTAACATAATTGTATTACAGTTAGGTAATATTGTGCTGTCCATTTCTGAGTTTTTATATTCAGTCCTGTTGCACAATCTGTATCCCTTCAGCTCCAGGCACCCAATATCTTACCCTATTTCTATCTCCTGATGATCTTTTTTACCAAGGAAATATTCCAAGTTTATTCACTAATGTCAGTTCATATCAGTGAGACCACACAGTATTTGTCCTTTTGTTTCTGGCTAATCACACTCAGCATAATGTCCTTAAGGTCCATTCATGTTGTTACATACTTCATAACTTTATTCTGCCTTACAGCTGCATAAATTCCACCTTATGTAAATGTCACAGTTTGTTTAGCCAACTGTCTGTTGATGGACATTTTGGCTGTTTCCATCTCTTGGTAATTGTAAATAATACTGCTATAAACATTGGCGTGCAAATGTGTGTTTGTGTCCTTCCTCTCATGTCCTTTGAGTAGAGATAGCATATAGATGGGTGTTGTTTTATAATCCATACTGTCAGTCTATGTCTTTTGATTGGGGAGCTTAATCCATTAACATTTAGTGTTATTACTGCATGGGTAGTACTTTCTTCTTCCATTTTGCCTTTTGGATTTTATACGTCATATCTAACTTTCCTTCTTTTTACCTTTACTCATAGTCTTCCTTTCTACACTCTTCTCCACACCTCTCTCTTCTGTCTTTTCGTATCTGTCTCTAGTGCTTCCTTTAGTATTTCTTGCAGAACTGGTCTCTTGGTCACAAATTCTCTCGGTGATTTTTTGTCTGAAAATGTTTTAATTTATCCCTCATTTTTGAAGGACAATTTTGCTGGATATAGAATTCTTGGTTGGCAGTTTTTCTCTTAATAATTTAAATATATGATCCCACTGTCTTCTCACCTCCATGGTTTCTGCTGAGAGATCTATGCATAGTCTTATTAGGCTTCCCTTGTACGTGATTGTTTTCTTTTCTCTTGCTGCTTTCAAGATTCTCTCTTTCTCTTTGACCTCTGACATTCTGATTAGTAAATGTCTTGGAGCACATCTATTTGGATATTCTCTTTGGGGTATGCTGCACTTCTTGGATCTGTAATTTTAAGTCTTTCATAAGAGTTGGGAAATTTTCAGTGATAATTTCCTCCATTAGTTTTTCTCCTCATTTTTCCTTCTCTTCTCCTTCTGGGACACCCACAACATGCATATTCGTATGCTTCATATCGTCTTTAAGTTCCCTGAGTCCCTGTTCATATTTTTCCATTTTTCCCCCTATATTTTCTTTTTCTTGCCAGATTTCAGATGTTCCATCCTCCAGTTCAGAAATCCTATGTTCTGTCTCTTGAAATCTACCATTGTAGGTTTTCACTGTTCTTTTTCATCTCTTCCACTGTGCCTTTCATTCCCATAAGTTCTGTGATTTGGTTTTTCAGACTTTTGATTTCATTTTTTTGTTCATTCCTTGCTTTCTTTATATCCTCCCTCAATTCATTGATTTGGTTTTTGATGAGGTTTTCCATGTCTGTTTGTATATTCTGAATTAAATGCTTCAGCTCCTGTATGTCATTTGAATTGTTGGTTTGTTCCTTTGACTGGGACATATCTTCAATTTTCCTAGTGTGATTTGTTATTTTTTGCTGGCCTCTAGGCATTTAATTACCTTAATTAGTTTATTCTGGAGATTGCTTGCACTTCTTTTACCTAAGGTTTTCTTGCTGGATGAATTTGTTGTCTATCTGTTCTTTGACATTCCATTCAGCTTTATCTGGACCTCTAGCTTAGGTTTTGTTTAACAGAGGAGAATTTTTCAGTTCTTGTTTTCTTGTTTCTTGCCCTGCTTGTATGGTGCCTTCCCCCCTCCCCCTTAGGAGGGTCTGCTTAGGTATTATAGACCCCAGTCGAATTTTCCAAGGCCAAACTGGCCTCCTATCAGGAGGAAAGAGTCACCTGCATCGGTTTTCCCTGAGGGTGAGACCCAGCAGGTAGAAAGACTTTCCTGTGAAGTCTCTAGACTCTGTTTTTCTCATCCTGTGCAGTATGTGGTGCTTGTCTGCCTGCAGGTCCCACCAGCATAAGATGATGCAGTACCTTTAACTTTGACTGGGGGCATGGTGCAGACAGAGGAGAGGTTGTAGGCTGGTTTTAATGGCTTCAAATTACCAAGCCCTGGTGTCTGAATTCCTTGAGAGAGGGATTCCAGCTGGGTTGGGCTTCACCCCTCCCCTGGGGATGGCACAGGCTCCAGACAAGCCCTCAAACGAGTTTGTTTCTGCCTATGCCTGGGGCAGTTGCAGCCTGAGGAGCCCTGTTGCTGTATCCAAAGGCAGTCAAGCCTTTGTAGAAACACAGCCACAAAAACCTCTGTTTCCTTCTTTTTTTTTCCTCTTTCCATCAGCCCTGCCCCCTTGGCATAGGGGCAAAAATGAGTGACCTCCTCTTTGACCAGGTTCACCTGAGCTGGGGGCCTATTTTTAGTAGTCAGAATTTGTTAATTAATTTCACGACTGGTGTTTGGTTGGTCTCAGCCCCTGCTGCTGTTAAGGTCTCTTTCCTTCCCCCTCTGGGAAGCAGCCTTTGGGGAGGGGCATCGGCCACCGCGGCTTGGGGAACTCACGGTTCTGGGGGGGCTTGCACCCAGTCCAACTGGTCCAGACTGGGGTACGCTGTGTGTCCAGTCACTAACGTGGCCCCAGGAGCTGTTCTGTACTGTGTCTGGTTATTTAGTAGTCTTGGCCCAGAAGTCCCTGGATCCATTTTGAGTTAATTTTTGTATAGGGTGTGAGGTATGGATTCTTTTTCATTTTTCAGTTCTCCAAGCACCATTTATTGAAGAAGCTGCTCTGGAATGTGCTGGTTTGAAAGGATGTATGTACCCTAGAAAAGCCACGTTTTAATCCTAATCCCATTTTGTAAAAGCAGCCGTTTCTTCTAATCTCTATTCAGTACTGTATGCTTGAAACTGCAATTAGATCATCTTCCTGGAGATGTGACTCAATCAAGAGTGGTTGTTAAACTGGATTAGGTGACGACATGTCTCCACCCATTTGGGTGTGTCTTGATTGGTTTACTGGAGTCCTATTAAAGGGGAAACATTTTGGAGAAAGGGAGATTCAGAGAGAGCAGAGCAGAACGACATAGCTACGAGAAGTAGAGTCCACCAGCCAGTGACCTTTAGAGATGAGGGAAGGAAAATGCTTCCCAGGGAGCTTCATAGAAACAGGAAGCCAGGAGAGAAAGTTAGCAGATGACACCGTGTTCTCCACATGCCCTTCCAGATGAGAGAGGAACTCTCACTGTGTTCGCCATGTGCCCTTCCACTTGAGAGAGAAACTCTGAACTTCATTGGCCTTCTTGAACCAAGGTATCATTCCCTGGATGCCTTTGATGGGACATTGTATAGACTTGTTTCAATTGGGACATTTTCTCGGCCTCAGAACTGTAAACTGGCAACTTATTAAATTCCCCTTTGTAAAAACCACCCCGTTTCTGGTATATTGCATTCCAGCAGCCAGCAAACTAGAACAGTCCTGGATCCATTTTGAGTTAATTTTTGTATAGGGTGTGAGATATGGATTCTCTTTCATTCTTTTTCATATGGATATCCAGTTCTCCTAGCACCATTTATTGAAGAAGCTGCTCTGTCCAGGTGAGTTGGCTGGACCACATCTCAAAGATCAATTGTCCATGGATGAGAGAATCTATATCTTTATGCCAGTAGCATGCTGTTTTGACCACTGTAGCTTCATAATATGCTGTAAAGTCAGGTAGTGTGAGGCCTCCCACTTCATTTTTCTTTCTCAAGATATTTTTAGTTATTCAGGGCACATTGCCCTTCCATACAAATTTAGTTGTAGGTTTTTCTATTTCTGCAAGGTAATTTTTTTTCTTAATTTAAGTATTGCATTGAATCTATAAATCAATTTGGGTAGAACTGACATCTTAACTATATTATCTTCCAATCCATGAACATAGTATCTCCTTCATTTATTTCGGTCTTCCATGATTTCTTTTAGCAATTTCTTGCAGTTTTCTGTGTATAGGTCTGTTGTATCCTTAGCTGAATTTATTCCTAAATATTTTATTCTTTTGGATGCAATTGTAAATGGATTTTTTCCCCTTGATTTCCTCCTCCGATTGCTCATTGTATTATTTAGGGTTCTCTAGAGAAACAGAATCGGCAGGAAATATCTGTAAATATAAAATTTATAAAAGTGTCTCACATAACTGTGAGAATGTAGAGTCCAAAATCCATAGAGTAGGCTGTGAAGCTGATGACTCTGATGGAAGGTCTGGACAAGCTCCACAGGAGAGGCTTGCTGGCTGAAGCAGGAAGAGAAGAGAGATGTCTCTTCTGAATCCTCCTTAAATGCCTTCATTGATTAGATTAAACATCACTCATTGCAGAAGACATGCCCCTTGGCTGATTACAAACGGAATCAGCTGTGGATGGAGCCAACATGATCATGACTTGCCCAACCAGACAAACAGGAACCACCACCTAGCCAAGTTGACACATGAACTGGACCATGACACTTATTACTAGTGTATAGAAACACTACCAATTTTGGGGTGTTACTTTTGTACCCTGCCACTTTGCTTACTCATTTATTAGCTCTAGTAGCTTTGCTGTGGATTTTTTGGCATTTTCAATTTTTAGTATCATATCATCTGCAAACACTGAGAGCTTTACTTCTTCCTTTCCAATGTGGATGCCTTTTATTTCTGTTACTTGTCTATTTGCTCTGGCTAGAACTTCCAACACAATGTTGAATAACAATGGTGACAGTGGACATCCATGTCTTGTTCCTGATCTTAGGGATCAAGTCTTTCAGTCTCTCCTTATTCAGTATGATGTTAGCTGTGGGTTTTTCATATATTCCCTTTATTGTGTTGAGGAAGCTTCCTTCTATTCCTATCCTTTGATGTGTTTCATCAAGAAAGGATGTTGAATTTTGTCAAATGCCTTTTCTGCACCATGATCATTTTAAGAACATTTGCATCACTCCAGAAAAAGAACAAAAAAGAAAAAAATTTTAAAAACCCTTCTATTCCATACCACTTACTTTTCCCTCCCACTGAACACTAGTATTGCAATCTATCTCATTTTTACCCCTCCCCCCATGTTTATTTATTTATTGTCCTTATTTATTTTTTACTCATCTTTTCATACTCTGGATAAAGGGAGCATCAAACACAAGGTTTTCACAATCACATGGTCACATTGTAAAAGCTATCTAGTTATATGTCTTCAAGTATCAAGGCTACTGGAACACAACTCAACAGTTTCAGGTACTTCCCTCCAGCCACTCCAATATATCATAAACTAAAATGGGGTATCCATATAATGCATAAGAATAACCTCTAGGATAATCTCTCAACTTTGTTTGAAGTCTCTCAGCCACTGCCACTTTAATTTGTCTCATTTCTCTCTTCCGCTTTTGGTCAAGAAGGCTTTCTCAATTCCATGATGGTAGGTCCTAGCTGATCCCAGGGATCTCCCTAATTTTTGAAAGACAGTTTTGCAAGAATACTTTTGGCTGACTGTCTTTCTCCTTCAATATCTTAAATATATCAAACCACTGACTTCTCTCCTCCAAGGTTTCTGGTGAGAAATCCACACCAGAAACCCTGTCTTATTGAGGATCCATTTTATGTGACAAATCACTTTTCTATTGCTGCCTTCAGAATCCTAGCTTTCTCTTTGGCTTTTGACATTTTGATTAGTAAGCATCTTGGAGTAGGTCTATTAGGATTTATTCTGTTTGAAGTACATTGCACTTCTTGGACATGTATATTTATGTCTTGCATAAGAGTTGGGGAATTTTCAGTCATTATTTCCTCAAATATTCTTTCTCTCCCTTTTCTCTTTTCTTTCTGGGGCACCCTAGACATACATTTGTACATTTCACGTTGTCACTGAAATCCCTAAGATACTGCTCATTTTTTCTAGTCTTTTCTCTGTTTTTCTGGCTGTATGATTGTTCTCTCTTCTAGTTCACTTACTCTTTCTCCTGCCTGTTCAAATCTGCTATTGTATGCCTCTAGTGTATTATTAATCTATACTATTGTGTGCTTCATCCTTATAATTTTTGTTTATTTTTCTAACAAAGTTAAAAATTCTTCTTCATACTCACACACACACTTCTTAAAATCCTTTACCTTTTTAGCCATATGTTCCTTCTTCACCTTGAATTGATTTAGATTTGCTAGAATGTCTTTGATTAGTTGTTCCAATCTTCTGAGTCTCCTCTGAAGTTTTAATTTGTTCCCTTGACTGAGTCATATCTTTCTGTTTCTTAGAGGGCTTGTCATTTTTTCCCTGATATCTAGACTTTGGTTACCCTGATGAGTTAACTCTGAAGGTCTGTTTCTCCCTCTTGTGTTGGGTTGTATTATTGATTGATTTTATGTTAAGTTTCTTCTTTCACAGTTGGTCAATTTCTTCTAGACCCTTAGAGTAGCCTGTATTTAACTGTTCAGGTTTTCTCAGCTCTTCTTCATCTAATTCCTGCCCTGCAAATGTGTTGCAATTTTTAAGATTGCACTTTTTGTGCAATGATTTCATCTCCAGGAGAAAGTTTCCTTTCCCCTGTTTCTTCTCCCTGGAATCATGAGCCATTCTGTTTGTTTCTGTGCAAAATTTTCTTCCCAGCACCTATGATTTGCTTAAATTCTCTCCCTCATTCAGTGCTCCATTTCTTTACACTTTTCAGTTATCAGACATGTGCTATTTCACATCAGTTTAGTTTGACCACCCCCCCTTTTTTTAAAAATTCTGTGAGGGTTTCTGCCTCAGGTTTCTTCCCCATTAGAAATTCTCCTCCAGTGAGCCTGTTGGGGTCAATCCAGAAATGTGGGTCACTTCAAATATGGCCATTTTGCATTCAAATCATACAGCTGACTTAAACTGGATTGAGTGAGGGAACAACAGTTTTTTTTTTATTTTAATGCGATTTTATTGACATATATAATATATTCACATACCATGTAATCAACATTGTACAATCAATGGTTCACAGTATTATCATGTAACTATGCATTTATCATCACAATCTGCTTTGTTGTGAAAAATAACATATTATGTAAAAAAAAGCAATAAATTTTAAAGCACACTGCAACAATGAGTTGTAGAACAGATTTCAGAGTCTGGTATGGGTTACAATTAATTTTAGGCTTCTACTACTAGCTGCTCCAAGACATTGGAGACTAAATGAAATCTTACTATGATTCAGCAACCATACTCATTTGTTAAACCCTACCTTTCTGTATAATGCCACCATCTCCTTTGATCTTTCTCCCACTCTTGAGGGGTATTTGGGTTATGTTCATCCTAACTTTTTTTTTTTTTTTTTTGCTTTTTTTTTTTATTAATTAAAAAAAGAATTAACAATTAGAAATCATTCCAATCTACATGTACAATCAGTAATTCTTAATAACATCACATAGTTGCATATTCATCATTTCTTAGTACATTTGCATCAATTTAGAAAAAGAAATAAAAAGACAACAGAATAAGAATTAAAACAATAATAGAAAGAAAAAAAAACAAAAACAAAAAACCTATACCTCACATGCAGCTTCATTCAGTGTTTTAATATAATTGCATTACAATTGGGTAGTATTGTGCTGTCCATTTCTGAGTTTTTATATCCAGTCCCGTTGTACAGTCTGTATCCCTTCATCTCCAATTATCCCTTCTCTTTTTTTTTTTTTTTAATTAACGGAAAAAAAGAAATTAACCCAACATTTAGAGATCATACCATTCTACACATGCAATCATTAATTCTTAACATCATCACATAGATGCATGATCATCATTTCTTAGTACATTTGCATTGGTTTAGAAGAACTAGCAACATAACCGAAAAAGATATAGAATGTTACTATAGAGAAAAAAATAAAAGTAATAATAGTAAAATCAAAACAAAACAAAACAAAACAAAACAAAAACCTATAGCTCAGATGCAGCTTCATTCAGTGTTTTAACATGATTACTTTACAATTAGGTATTATTGTGCTGTCCATTTTTGAGTTTTTGTATCTAGTCCTGTTGCACAGTCTGTATCCCTTCAGCTTCAATTACCCATTGTCTTACCCTGTTTCTAACTCCTGCTGAACTCTGTTACCAATGACATATTTCAAGTTTATTCTCGAATGTCCGTTCACATCAGTGGAACCATACAGTATTTGTCCTTTAGTTTTTGGCTGGATTCACTCAGCATAATATTCTCTAGGTCCATCCATGTTATTACATGGTTCATAAGTTTATCTTGTCTTAAAGCTGAATCCATTCTGCCATTCTATGTCTTTTGATTGGGAAATTCAGTCCATTAACTTTTAGTGTTATTACTGTTTGGATAATATTTTCCTCTACCATTTTGGCTTTTGTATTATATATATCATATCTGATTTTCCTTCTTTCTACACTTTACTACATACCTCTCTCTTCTGTCTTTTCGTATCTGACTCTAGTGCTCCCTTTAGTATTTCTTGCAGAGCTGGTCTCTTGGTCACAAATTCTCTCAGTGACTTTTTGTCTATAAATGTTTTAATTTCTCCTTCATTTTTGAAGGACAATTTTGCTGGATATAGGAGTCTTGGTTGGCAGTTTTTCTCTTTTAGTGATTTAAATATATCATCCCACTGTCTTCTAGCTTCCATGGTTTCTGCTGAGAAATCTACACATAGTCTTATTGGGTTTCCCTTGTATGTGACAGATTGTTTTTCTCTTGCTGCTTTCAAGATCCTCTCTTTCTCTTTGACCTCTGACATTCTAACTAGTAAATGTCTTGGAGAACGCCTATTTGGGTCTATTCTCTTTGGGGTGCGCTGCACTTCTTGGATCTGTATATTTAGGTCTTTCATAAGAGTTGGGAAATTTTCAGTGATAATTTCTTCCATTAGTTTTTCTCCTCCTTTTCCCTTCTCTTCTCCTTCTGGGACACCCACAACACGTATATTTGTGCGCTTCATATTGTCATTCAGTTCCCTGATTCCCTGCTCAAGTTTTTCCATTCTTTTCCCTATAGTTTCTGTTTCTTTTTGGAATTCAGATGTTCCATCCTCCAGTTCACTAATTGTAGCTTCTGTCTCTTTAGATCTACCATTGTAGGTATCCATTGTTTTTTCCATTTTTTCTTCTTTGTCCTTCACTCCCACAAGTTCTGTGATTTGTTTTTTCAGATTTTCTATTTCTTCTTTTTGTTCAGCCCATATCTTCTTCATGTCCTCCCTCAATTTATTGATTTGGTTTTTGAAGAGTTTTTCCATTTCTGTTCGTATATTCAGCATTAGTTGTCTCAGCTCCTGTATCTCATTTGAACTATTGGTTTGTTCCTTTGATTGGGCCATATCTTCAATTTTCCGAGCGTCATCCATTATTTTCTGCTGGTGTCTGGGCATTTGATCAGATCTCCCTGGGTGTGGGACCCAGCTGGTTGAAAGGTTTTTCTGTGGAATCTCTGGGCTCTGTTTTTCTTTTCCTGCCCAGTAGGTGGCGCTCGTGGCGGTCGTTTGTCTGCGGGGCAGTCGGCCCGGGAAACCGCGCGTGGAGGCAGGGGTCGCTGGCCGTGGCTTGGGGGAGTGCCAGTCCAAATTGCCCAGCTGGCCCGAGACGCCAAGCGTGCCGGGAGGGCCCCGCTATCCAATGTTCCCAGTCAGACCGGGGAGCCACGTGCGTGGAGGGGACTCCAGACGCCAGCCACCCCAGCCGGGAAAACGTGCACCCCTCGGGTATCTCACAGCAGTGGATTCTCCCTACCCGTTCAGCCGTTCCAGAATGGGGTACGCTGTCTTTTTTGGTCTCTGTCGTAACTCCGGGAGCTGTTTTGTATTGTTTCTGTTTCTTTAGTTGCTTTTCTGGAGGAGGAACTAAGACCCGCGCGTCTTACTAAGCCGCCATCTTCTCCGGAAGTCATCCTAACTTTTTCATGTGGAAAGGGGCAGTCAATAATATGGGGTAGGGGATGGAAATAGTTGATGCTCTGGAGAGGTTGGCTTCTCTGCATTTCAGGACTCATCTGGTCCAGGGACCCATCTGGAGAGTGGAGGCTTCTGGAAAGTAATCCCAGTACATGGAACCTTTGTAGAATCTCATATATCTTAGGTGTTCTTTAGGGTTGACAGGAATGGTCCTCCTCAAACATTTTGATTGTCTCTCAATTCTTAATCATTTCATTGGAAATTTTGCAGTTTGGCTTGGACCTCTTCAAATGTTGCACTGCTTTTCTCCCATATATCTTTCATTTCAGATATACTTGCTCTTCTGAAGCCCTCACAGTTTTCAGGGGTCACAATGAAATTCTTTAAACTCTTGGTGTATCTCTTCTGGGACCAGTTTGCAATCATTGCCTGTCCTAGGAATTTAGGCTGGGTTCTGAGGTTAGGAGAAATCCAAATTCAAGGTTTCAGCAAGGCAAAGCTCTCTCCCCAAAGTCCGTAATATTCTTTTGAGGCCTGCCAGAAATCTCGGGGTTCCCTGGCTTGTATCTCTACCTCTCTTCACACAGCAACGCTCTCAACTTTCTCTGCCAGGTTCCTGCCACTTCCGGCTTTTTTCAGAACAACAGTTCTTGACACGTGTTCTACCATATTCTCTCTTTTTTTCTCCCTCTTGGAGGCCCTGTTGTTTGTTTCATTCCTCAGCAGCTTGTGTTCTGTCCTGGGTCTCTGTGGATCTAGGTCCAAGTATATCTATGTGCCTGGATAAGTGAGGGGTTCTAACTCACTATTTTTGAGTGGCTCTATAGTGTCTGACTGCAGTGGGAGGAATCCAGCTATGCTTTCTCTGTGTTAATCCCAAACTGTATGGAACTGAGTATGAGGGAGAGAAATGGTAACAGACTGGCAGATCAAGATGGAATTTTCCTACCTGATATTTTTCTTTTTTTCCATTCTGCATTTGAGGGGTCCTCCAGTCTCTATTGTCCTCCAGAATTCTACACAAGGGATATTTATTCTTTGATTTGCTACATCTCTGGGGACACTTTTTCAGGGATGTGTACCTCACTATGTTGATGATATGACTATATAGCAATTATTTTTAATAGATAAATACTTCTAACTCTATAACAATTCAATTTACAATCCATTCAAGTTAATTCAACCACAAAGTTGTTTTTTTTCCCATCATTAAGACAAGTACCCACCTTTCTTCTAGGAATTTCTAAAACTTGTAATTGGGATGATAAGAGGAATTTCTTTAAAAATTCCAACGAATGGGAGGGTAAATGGGTGACACTAGGAGCAAGATGTTAGTTCTTTAAAATTGATATTCTGGAACTATGCCATAAGATAGCATTTAGACATCAAATAGGTAGCAAAACATAGTAAACAGAAATAGTTTAGCCCTGCTGTATAATGGAATTTGCTTAGTATCCATAAGTGAGAGGCAAAAAGCTAACCTCATCAAAAACTGAGGGCAAGGGCTCTGCTTTAATCAAAATGTCAGAGTGAAATACTTCAGCTCTCCATCCCCTGACAGAAGCTTTGAATAACCAGCACAAGTGGCAGAAACATCTATTTCAAAGCTGCAGAGAACAGTAAAAGGACTGCAGAAACAGCACAATAGCCAAATCAAGAAAAGTATCTCCTGGTGCTCTGGCTGGCCTCTTACCCAACCCTCAGCAGCTCTTCACTGTTCCAGTGTACAAATCTTTAGTCCTGCTTTTGAAGGACTCTCCAAACAGAGTAACTCTCATTCAAATACTGGAAGCATGTATGTCTAGTTTAGTTTCTCTGGTGATGGCCTGAGGGGCTTGCTGTCCCAGAATTTGCCCTGAATGTAGAGGCAGCTCACAGAATTCTCCTACCGAATACTGTGGAAAAGCAGTCAAGTGGCTGCCTAGAGAAAGGAATTCTCAGCTATAGGACATATATTGTATGTCCTGCCACCTTGCAAACATTGCTTTTTAGAGAACAGGGGGCAAGCAGAACCATGTAAACTGGGGAATTTCTCAGAATACATCCCATGTCCAAGACAAGACACATGTGCAGAAAGGATCAGGGAGGGCCTTAAAGTTATTCTGCAAACTCACTGTATGGATATACTCAAAAAGAAAGCACTCCCAGAGACAAATTTGAAAGACTGGTTAGCTCCTGGCAATCAAGGATGGCTCTATCATAATACTAGCTTGAGAACAGAAGCCTCACTATTTAAATTTCAGCAACAAACAATCATTAAAATAGTTAAATGCCCAGGTGTCAATAAAAGGTTACAAAACATATAAGAATCAGGATGGGATGGCTCAGGCAAAGCAAAAAACTAAAGCACAGAACCATCAGTGAGGAGCAACAAACTTTGAACATGCCAAAGACTTTTTTTTTAAACAATTTATTTTGTATCACCAAACCAAAACAACAAACATGAATATTCTTAACATACAAACATTCTGTGTATGGTGTACAATCAATGGCTCACATCATCATCACATAGGTGTATATTCATCACCATGATCATTTTTTAGAACATTTGCATCACTCCAGAAAAAGAAATAAAAAGAAAAAAAAAAAAACAAAAAAACCTCACACATATCATACCCCTTACCCCTCCCTCTCATTGGCCACTAGTATTTCCATCTCCTCAATAGTTTTTTTCTTTTTTGCAAGGGTAGGCACAGGGAAACGAATTTGGGTCTCCAGCATGGCAAGCAAGAACTCTGCCTGCTGAGCCACTGTGGCCCACCCTACTCAATAGATTTTAACCTCTGTTCCCCCTATTTTTTTTCTATACCCCTTACCACTCCTTTTCATCGTTCACTAGTATTTCAAGCTACTCAATTTAACATTTGTTCCCTTATAATTTATTTATTTTTAATCCATATTTTTTACTCATCTGTCAATATTGTAGACAAAAGGAACATCAGACACAAGGTTTTCATGATCACATAGCCACACTGTGAAAGCTGTATCATTAGACATTCATCTTCAAGAAACATAGCTACTGGAACACAGTTCTACAGTTTCAGGCACTTCCCTCTAGCCTCTCTAATATACCTTAAACTAAAAAGGGGATATCTATAAATCACATAAGAATAACCTCCAGGATAACCTCTCAACTCTGTTTGAAATCTCTCAGCTACTGACACTTTGTCTCATTTTTCTCTTCCCCCTTTCGGTTGAGAAGATTTTTCTTGATCCCTTGATGGGACATACCAAAGTCTTTTAAAAGATATTCCAAAATATGCCCAAAGAGATAAAGGAAAATATGGAAAAAGGACCAAAGGAAATCAGGAAAATGATAAATGAGCACAAAGTGAATAACTTGAATTATCTTTCAAGTATTGTATGGTCTCTTCTAGAAAACGCTTATAAGAGAGATGGAAATTATGAAAAGGAACCATACAAAGCTGAAGAATACAGTAACAGAAAATTAAAATTCCCTGGGGGTTCAACAGTTGTTTGGAGCTAGCAGAAAAAAGCAGTGAACGTGAAGATAAAAGAATTGAAATCCAGTTGAGGAGCAGAGAAAAGAAAGAATGAAGAAAAGCGAACAGACCTGAAGAACTCGTGGAACACCATGAAGCATACCGATATATGCCTCCTTTAAGTCTCAGAAGGAGAAGAGGGAAAGAGGCAGAGAATATTCAATGAAATAATTTCTGAGGTTTAATGAAAGACACAAATATACACATCCAAGATGCTCAACAAACTTTAAATAGAATAAACCCAAATAGATTCATGCCATAGCATGTTATAATCAAACTGCCAAATGCCAGAGATAAAGAGGGAATTCTGAAAACCACAGAGAGAAGCATGTCACAAAGGCGCCTCAATAAACTAGATGCCAATTTCTCATTGGAATCCATGGAGGTAAGAAGGCAGGGAGAGGACATATTTAAAGTACTGAAAGGAAAAATGTCAACCAAGAATTCTATATTGAGCGAAATTATCTTTCAAAAATGAGGGAGACAATGGACAGAGTTGGCTGACAGGTACATTGACTGAAAAGCAGAATGGTGAACCGTGGTGTATACGTACGATGGAATATTGTACAGCTCCAGAAAGGAACAAAGTCATGAAGCATGCAAAGAGGTGAATGAACCTGGGGGACATTATGTGATGCCAAATAAACCAGAAACAAAAGAATACGTATTGTATGGTCTCTTTTAGAAAATGCTTATAAGAAATTTGGGGCCTAGATTATAAATTCTTATAGCAGCCACATTTAGTCTGGAGGTGTCATTGCTATTCCTGTATTTTGTGATGCTGTGCTATATATGTATGACCTGGTATTTCCTGGAACTTTGGGTACCTGTATGACACCTAAGACTCAGAGGAGTTGTTCTGCCGCTCTGAAAGTCAGCATTGCCACATACAATAGCTGTTTAAAAAAGAGAGAGATCAGAATTAATTAGAGATACAATTGAAGCCTACTGGGTCAGGACTAAAGTAAATCAGAATAAAGGGGTAAGGAGGATGTTCTAGTTTGCTAGCTACCAGAATGCAACATACCAGAATCAGAATGGCTTTTAAAAAGGGGAATTTAATAAGTTGCTAGTTTACAGTTCTAAGGCCAAGCAAATGTCCCAATTAAGTCTATAGAAATGTCCAATCTAAGGCATCCAGGGAATGATACCTTGGTTCAAGAAGGCCAATGACATTCAGGGTTTCTCTCGCAAGTTCACATGGTGAACAGTCAGGGTTTCTCTCTCAGCTGGAAGGGCACATGGCAAACACAGTGTCATCTGCTAGCTTTCTCTCCTGGCTTTCAGTTTCATGAAGCTCCCTGGGAGGTGTTTTCCTTCTTCATCTCCAAAGGCCGCTGGCTTGTGGACTCTGCTTCGAGGTGCTGCAGCATTCTCTGCTCTCTCCAAATCTCTCTTATTCTCCAAAACATTTCCTCTTTTATAGGACTTCAGAAACTAATCAAGACCCACCCAAATGGGTGGAGACATGTCATCACTTAATCTAGTTTAACAACCACTCTTGATTAAATCACATCTCCAGGGAAATGATCTGATTACAGTTTCAAACATACAGTATTGAATAGGGATTATTCTGCCTTTATGAAATGGGATTTAGATTAAACATGACTTTTCTAGGGGACATACATCATTTCAAACCAGCACAGAGAACATTATCTATACTTTAGAACTTCATCTACTGCCTGAGACCATAGGAAGAGAAGTTTATTTTGTCCAAAACCTAAATTTTCTGAAGCTCATAATCTAACTCAACCTGTCTGTATAGATCATTTAAACAAACCCAAACACATGGAGTTCAGAATAGGATGAGAGCTTATAATCCTGTATAACTTAATGTAATACCTGGATATATCCCAGAGTATGCTGAGCAGATAATTAAAAAGTATTGGCAAAGTCCCTTCAGAGACAGGATTAAAAACATGGAACTATTAAGCTTTACTGCCGTGTAAACTCTTGATACTGTGTCAAACATTAGGGGCTCCCAAGTCAATAGGATAAGCCCTTGATTTTGAGGCTTGCTCTTATGAAGCTTATGTATGTAGCAGGGAAGCTTAGCTTACCTATAGGCATGCCAAAGGGTCACCTCCAGAGCGGTTTTTGTTACTTAGATGTGGCCTCTCTCACTCTAAGCCCAACTCTGCAAGGGAAACCATTGCCTTACCCACTATGTGGGACATGACATCCTGGAACGAAAGTCTTTCTGAGAGTGTGGGAGATGACTCCCAGGGATGAGACTGGCCCTGGCACTGGGAGATCAACAATACTATCCTGACCAAAAGTGGAAAGAGAAGTGTAACAAATAGAATATTAGTGACTGAAAGACTTCAAATAGAGTCAAGAGGCTACTCTAGAAGTCACTCTTATGCAAGCTTCAGTTAGACATTGCTACCTATCATAAGTTGCCAAACCCCAACCCAAACGATACCTGCCAATCTTAAAGAATAGCTAGGGCATTATATAAGATTCTACAAAGGTTCCATGCGCTAGGGTAACTTTCCAGAAATGTACAACCTCTAGATGGTTCCCTGGATAAGACCTGAAATGCGGAGGGGCCAAGCCCTTCCAGGACATCAACTAGTTCCATCCCCTTATTCCATATTATAAATAACCTCTTCCAACATGAAAAAGTTAGAATGAGCATAGCCCAAATACCCCTAAAGAGCGGGAGAAAGATCAAAGGTGATGGTGGGGTTATACAGAGAAGGCAGGGTTTAACATACGAGTATGAGTGTTGAATCATTATATTGATACTTCTTTTAATTTCCAGCACCTCACAGCAGTTAGAAGTAAACGCCTAAAAGTGCGGAACTGTAACCCATACCAAACTTTGATCTGTTGTACAATGACTTAGCGCGATGTACTTTGAAATTTATTGCTTTTTTTGTATATGTTATTTTTCACAAAAAAGAAAAAAAAATAGAGGAGTATAACAGAGAAGAAAGGATTTAACAAATGAATACAACTGCTGAATCATACTGATATCTCTTTTAGTCTCCAGCATCTCGGAGCAGCTTGAAGGAAAAACCTAAAGTTGTATAACTGTACCCCATACCAAACTCTGAAATCTGTTCTATTACTATGTTACAATGTACTTTGAAATTTACTGCTTTTTTTTTTTTTAAAGTATTTTTTTTTTATTTTATTATTTTTTGTTTGTTTGTTTGTTTTTTACATGGGCTGGGGCCGGGAATCGAACCGGGGTCCTCCGGCATGGCAGGCAATCACTCTTGCCCGCTGAGCCACCGCGGCCCGCCCATTTACTGCTTTTTTGTATATATATTTCACAATTAAAAAAATGTTTTTTAAAAAAGAGGGAGACCAAAAAATACTTTAAAACGGGTTTATTTTGATTTCTCATCTGAAATAATCATGTTCTGGCATTATATCTATATTTAATAAATATATATGCATTTTATTATGTATACTCACATAATATAGAAAGATATTAGTATGCATTTAATAAAACATATTCACTTGAAAAAAAAAAAGAGGGAGAGATCAACATGTCACATGGTGACATAAGGCATCTTCCTTGAAACTTTATTCCCTCAGAATCCACGAATAAAAAGGAAAATCCCACTTGCTCAGGACTCTGGAAGAGGATAGAGACTAAAGAAGGTCTCCATAAACGCTGAATTGAAGAAAAAGAAAAGTAACATCAAAGGTTAGGTAGGAAATTTCCATCCTGGAACTACCATGCTGGATTCATTCTGCTCATTCACTCCTCTGCAAGGTAAGAGTTGTGGAGAGGCAGCACAGCTCGGGTCCCTCCATTTGGGGATGCAGACTACAAAGCCAAGCACAGTAGAGTTAGAATACCACACATATCCAAACACAGGAACATAAGTCTGCAGAGACCCAAGGCAGAACACAACTGCTAAGTCATGCTGCATACAAAAGGGTCCCCAAGGAAAAGGAGAGAGACAGATAAAGTACCAGAGACTGTGGCAGAACTACCAGCATGAGGCATGTACACTCAATCTAGTGTTTCTGTAGCCGGTGGTTCAAGCTTCATTCCTACACAAACACCAATTTAGCCTCTTGGTGAGTTAAGTGTTCAGTCACTTCAGTCATTTAGTTTTATAACACTTAAAATATGTGCTCTCACCTAGAAAGGTCTTATTATTTTACTCCTAAGGCAAATTATTATTTGGTCTCCATCCTTGTCATTTACCCTATCTACCCTCTAACAATGGCTGACCTACTTTCTCCAGTGCCTCTGGTTATGGAAAGAGCGTCCCATATACGTATATATTGATTATATACCAAGAATGGAATGATCACATGGTAAGAATGTTTGTTTTTATATGTTGTTGTTTAAAAAAAAAAATAGCAGACCAAACAATAGAATGCCCCAAACGGTTATACCTGTGCCAAGCTTGCAAACCCTCCCGACTGCATACTCCAGAGGTTAGTCTACCCAGATAGTCTAACTAATTTGACCTTCCCACCTAAAGTTTCCCTTTTGATTATGCTTTGTATTTTAATGACCCCGGCCATTGAGGACTTGGTGTCAGTTCTAGGCTTGCATCAGACGCCCTCCCCTTTCCCTCCCTGCCTCACCGTGTGTGAAAGCTAAACTTAACTTGATTCTTACAACAGAAGTTCTTTTTTGGTGTTTGGTTCTTCTCTTTATTCCTAACAGTTGACACAGTACCTGGTACACTATAAATTCTCCAGAATTGTAGAATAAATTAATGCAATAGGTAGCTGAAGACATTCCTAGGAGATATAGGTCATCTCCACCCCCCCCACCCGCCCCAACACAGAATTACAGCAAAGAAACGAGGGAACAAGGGCAAGACTCGCGAATTCCTAAAATTAATGGCGCTGTGAAGAGGCAACTTTAGTAGTAACGGGGAGGAACTGTTTAAGGCAACAGGCAGAGACACAGATTTAAAACTGAGAGTCTTACATGGGCAGTAAAAAATGCGGAGCTTGTGTCCCCGGACATGGTCCGCTCACGATACCCAATACAAGCCTGCTAAGACGTTCCGAGCGTTTCGCACCTTTTCTCTCTCAAAGGAACTGGCTTTGAGAGGCAAGTGTCTTATTTAACTTCGACTCCCCATCCCCCACAAAGGCCGCACACGTTTGTGGAGCTCAGGCCCTGTGCAGGGAGCGAAAGACGCGACCCACGTGACGCACGCCACAGGCCCAGCGCTCCGCGGGCAGGAGCCCACTCCCCACCCACTGCAAGCTTTTCCTCCTAGAATCCCGAGTTTCCCGCCCCGCCCCAACCCGCGGGAAAACAGGGGCGTGACAGGAAGGTACGAACCTTTCTTTGCCTCTCAGCGGTCCTAGAACTTGGCCTGATAAAGTATCCGCGGCCTCACCAATTTAATATAAACTCGAGCCTTCTCCACAACGCCCGGCACTTAACACGAACCCTCCTGAGCCAGCTCAGCGTGGGCGACGGCCCCGCCCCCAGCTTCACACTAGCCAATCCAAACTGCCAACCTCGTACGCGGTGTCTTCTGAGAGCTGTAGGCTTCGCTCCACCCGCTGACTACAACTCCCGGCGGACACTGGGCTCCAAGGTCGGCCCCCTTGCGTGGGGGCGGGGCCGAGGTACCCGGGCCGGGGCAGGCTCTCCCTCCTCCCCAGCGTGGCCGAGAGTGGCGCGGCGGGTCCCCGGGCCGCGAGTCCCACGTGCTGCGGTGATTCTGTAGCGGGCTCTGGTTCTCCCGGACCCCCCCGACCTGCGGTCCCGGCTCTCTGAAGAGATGCCGAAAGTCAAGTCGGGGGCCCGCGCACGTCGCGGCGCGCGGCAGGAACAGCGCCGCGAGCTGAAAAGCGCCGGAGGTTGGGCAGCCGGGGAGAGGCCTGGGGGTAGGGTCGGGTCCGCCCTCTGGGCCGCCGGGGCGCGCCCGCTGACCCCAGAGCCGGGCTGCCGCGGGTGGGGGCCGGGGCTCCCGGAGCACGGCCGGCCCTGCGCGCGGCCTCTGACCGCCTTCCGCGCGGGAGGATGGCCTTAAAGGACCTGTCCCGCCGGACCGTAGGCTTGCCGTCCGGCAGCCCTCGAGGACGCAGACATCGTCCCTGTCACGTCCTGCTTCCTTCCCCGGGACGGTCGAGGGTCTAGTCGTCGTTGGGAAATGAAGGCTGTTTCCTGCTTTCTTCCAGGACTCATGTTCAACACAGGGATTGGGCAGCACATTTTGAAAAATCCTCTCATTGTTAACAGCATTATCGATAAGGTGGGTGTGGAGGAAGAAAGAGAGTTGTTGTGTAATTGGTTTTGTTCTGAGGAATAATGAAGCATAAGGAGGACGTGTCTGGCATAGAATAGATGCGCCGTAAACGTTTGTTGAATAAGTGGAAGAACTGTCTAACTTTCTGCTTTCGCCGGATGCTTCATTCTGGGGATCTGGGCTCTTCCTGGCCCCAGGTTCCGTATCTTTTTGTGAATTGTTTACTTCATAGGTGGACCTTTGTGTTTGTACAGTTCCATGTCATTCTTCTTCTACCCCTAAGCATTTTTTCGAGACATCGCTATCAGTTTCTGTTTGCTCCAGAGCCTAAAATTTTGTCTAACCATACATTAGTAGGTAAGTTCCCCAGAAAAACTTAGTGGTACACTCCAGTACCACATAAAAATTATTTAGAGTATAACTTCTCTATGCGCTACTGATGTTCTCTTATTATCTTGGATGATTTGTTGCTAGGAGGTGAAATATAGGTGGTGAAAATTATTTTTATGGTTACAAAATTCACATTAATTTGGAAGCATCCTGGAACTCTAAAAAGATGATTACATAGTTAAAGGATCTTAATCTAACTTGGTATCATTTACAAAATGAGGGTTGGTTTAGCTTTTTAACCTTTTTGGCCCATTGATTTCTTTGAACATCTGATATAAAGCTATGAATCCAGAAAATTGTAGCTATGTGCACACACACCCTGTTCTGTGTACAATTTTTGGGTACTTATGCATCCCTTGAAATCCATAGCTGGGTTAAAAATTGAGAATTCCTGGTCTAACATTCTGTGAATCTCAAGTAAGGTTATCAGGTAAGCCCTTTTTTATTTGAACTTGCATGATATGAATAGAGTTGATAGCAAAATGCTATTGGAGTCATTTCCAAGGTAGAATGTAGAATGCAGAATGCTGGTCCCAGAAAGAACTGCTTATTCCTGCTTTTCTGACTCCTAAGTATGAGGAGTATTAACTTAATAATTATGAGCAAAGATGATTAGGTGTAAACTAAATTATGTGCTCAGATGTGCCAGAGGAGCTTAAGACAGTTGTGCTTGCTTTTAGGCTGCTTTAAGACCAACTGATGTGGTCCTGGAAGTCGGACCTGGAACTGGCAACATGACTGTAAAGTTGTTAGAAAAGGCAAAAAAGGTAAAGTGGAAATGTAGAGTTTTGGTATCAGAAATAACTGCATTAGCAAGCTCAGCTGATTTACAAATATAAATGTATTTTATTTAATTGTTATTATTTTAACTCTTGACAGAAATTTTACCTTAGAAAATATATGGTATATATCAGTCAGGAAAACAGAAACTGCATTCAGTTTTTCAACACGGAGAATTTAATATAGGAAATTGGTTAAATGATTGTTCAAGAACAAAATGGAAACACTGAGAGAACTCAAAAATAATAAATGGAGAGAGCAGCTGTCACCTCTAGGCTTGGGGAGCAAAGGGAGGAGGTGGTGTTATGAGAACCTACAACCTCAGAGGAGGAGACCTGCAGAGCTTGAGCCCAGGCCTCTGAGTTGGGGTGCCACCTGGCCATTGCTGGTACCTTCTTTGCCTCAACTGACCCAGCTTCCAATTAAATGGAGTCATTGTTGTATCCCCTGGTGGAAGTAGGCAGCACACTTTTGGTTTTTTGTTTGTTTTTTCTTAATTCTTATTTCAGGCAGCACACTTTAAAGGGCTTATCTGAACAGAGCTTAATGAAGAGACTGTTTCAGAAGGTTGGGAATGGGGTTAAGGGATCTGGTCAGGGTTATTGAAACTGTAGGAAGCAGTTACCATCCAAAGGCCTAAAAGGACAAGGAGAGGGAACTGTTCCCAGAGCCCAGTGAGAGTAGTAACCATTGAAGAGGGGTCACTCAAGTGGCGTGTAACCACTGCCAGAACTTCTGCCAGGCAGAAGCGTTAGGAAACAAATACCCAAACTCTGTATTCTTGCGTTCTGTGATATTCTCCTGGTGACTTTTATTGGGAAATCCTGATTAAAGTGAAAGGGCAAGGGAGCTGGACTGCATCACTCTACAGTTCAGGACACAGAGAAAGGTGGGGTATATCCCTGGGGAGAAAACAGACTAAGCAGCGTATGTATCTAATCTGTAGACTGAGTCTTTCTGGATGTCATTGAAACCTCAGCTGATATTACAGTACAATTATAATTTCAGCCTTATTTGATATCCCTATTCATTTACTTGAGACGTTATCTATAGTATGTATTTTGCACCTTATAAAATGAGAGAAGTGATATTCTAAGAACAGTTGACAATTGTTTTGTATAATTCTAAGAACACTGATTACACAGCTGTACTCTAGCACTTTTACATTATCTGTTCAGTTAAAAGCATGGAACCAGGTAGACATGATAATTCTGTTCATAATTTATGTAGAGTTCTTACATAATCTGGTTTTCTATTTTTCTGGGTAGTGTTTTGGTTTCCTGTTTGAAATAATAAAGTAACATAGAATTGACAGACTATTGATGGTAGAATTGGGAAAAGAAATTGAAATAATGAAATCAGGTAAGAGTCACTATTGGTATAATTCACCTAAAGAGACTTTTTTTTTTAACAGGTAGTTGCTTGTGAGCTTGACCCAAGGCTAGTAGCAGAACTTCACAAAAGAGTTCAGGGCACGTAAGTATACATAATAGAACTAAAGTGCATTTCAGTCCCTTGAAACAATATTCCTTTTTAATTTTTTTCATTTCTTATTGTCAGGCCTCTGGCCAGCAAACTTCAAGTAATGGTGGGAGATGTATTGAAATCAGATTTGCCATTTTTTGATGCTTGTGTGGCAAATTTGCCTTATCAGGTAGGTCCTCAAATTGTCAAGAGCATCATACTTTTATTTTTCTGGTGTGACTTTCCTGGAAATAATTAGTAAATTCCCTTACAGATCTCTTCTCCTTTTGTCTTCAAGTTGTTGCTGCATCGACCTTTTTTTAGGTATGTGATAAAAGACCAAAGTTACTGCCAAGTCTTAGAAAGACTGACAGTTTTAACCATGAACACAGTCAGTGAATGATGAAAGTCAGTTCAATTGACAGACTACTTGAGAATGTTTTATAGAAAATACTGATTTGTGTGGAGGTCTGCCTGCCTGCTGCCTTCCTACCTCTCTTCCTTCCTTCTTTGTTCACCCTTCTCCCTCCCCTTTCCTCTTCTTCCTTCTGTCCTTTTAATTGGGAGAGTTATTTGGGGAGGTGTTGGGTAAGTCCTGCTTCTTAAGGCCAAACAGCCTTTCCCTATTTTCTAATCCTCTTGTCATTAGCTTAGGTCAGGCTTCTTACTACCTTATGTGTAGACAATTACTGGGGCCTTTTAACTGGTCTTTAGTATTGCCTACACTAGTGGTTTTTCAAACCTCTTAGTGGTTATAAAATTACTAGTGACTCATGACAATCATTTTCTTTTCCTGACAGAATGGAATAATACATCAGAGGGAACTGCAAGTAGTCCATGTGATTATTGTTACATGAAGCATTTCAGTTATGTAAACGCACATACAAACAGGTGTTTCCTGCCTAGGCTGCCATGTCAAATGTATTTCTTAATGTAGAACATTGTCCAGAAAGTTTGAAAATTGAAGCTAAGCTTTGAAACGATGCTCTTATCATTCAGGAATCTTTAAGAGTCTCCCCATTGTACCCTGTTAAATCAAGGGGACATTGAATGTCACAGCCTGCCCCTCCAGCCTCAGTTCTATAAATGTTTGCTGCCTTATGAATATAGGGATCTGCTAATAAGTCCATTTTGTTTGTGTTTTCCTAGAAAGGGTGATAGATTAGTGCTGATCTAAAATACTTTCTCATCCGATCACCGAGGCTTCCTTAGGTTAGGGGCGCAGCCATTATAAGCGAAAACAAAGCCGACGGGCTCATTTTGTGTCATGAAGCTGCGGCTGGAAGTTCTCCTCCATTCTAACCAGCTGAATTATCATTAACCACAGACACTGCTTTGCTCTATTTCCCTCCTGAGAAAATTCTTTGTATTTAAAATAAATTTATGGTTAAAAGTGACCATTTTCCTTATTTCCATCTGCTTTCTCCTCAGATGTGCTATACTCATGTTTCAAAGAGAATTTGCTCTCCGACTAATTGCAAAACCTGGAGATAAGTTATACTGTAGACTTTCTATTAATACACAGTTGTTAGCACGTGTGGACCATCTAATGAAAGTAAGACATTTTTATTTTTGTAATAATCAAGCTTAATTCATCCTTGAGTATCGACTGTGGTTTCTGTGAGAACACCTTTGATTACTAACTTAAATTTGTCTTTGAGAGAACTAAACATTTTCTGATTAACAGGTTGGAAAGAATAACTTCAGACCACCACCAAAGGTGGAGTCCAGTGTTGTAAGGATAGAACCTAAGAATCCACCACCACCTATCAATTTTCAGGTGAGGTTAAAAAAAAATGGTCTAGGCTAAAAGATGCATATGTATAGCAACAGAATAAAAATTAATGAACCTTAATGTTCAACAATAGGAAAATGTTAATTATGATACATCTCTGTGGTGCAGTGGATGGGATAATTTGAAGCAAGATAGTTGTAAAGACCACAAGAGAGCCTGGAAAATGTTTACAAAGGGCAAAAAGATTAGAATGCAGTTGTGTTTCACTGAAGATAATAGCTCTGAAAAACATGGATATATTTGAAAAGGACTTGGGGAAACAAAATACAATGAAAATATTTGTGTTAGAATAATATTGTGGGTAACACTTTTTAATCAAAATTTTGTTTTTGGAATTTCAAAATAAATCATATACTACTTTTAAACTTTAGTGTAATCACTTTGATTTTATAAAACCATAATTTTGTGGTTAAGAACTGATGGTAAATAGAGTATTTTGTCAACTCCTTCAAGGAAGTTTAGGTGAGTTGCTATAAGTTATATCTCCTTTGTTTTGAATTCTCTTTAATTTTGAAAATGATACTTAGGTTTAAATAAATGTATTGGTCTTTGTTTAGATTTGGGACAATTTATATTTTCTTTAAAATTCAGGATAAAATACAATCAGGTACACAAACGCACAAAAAGTACAAAAGTACAAAAATTACAAAAGTGCAAATACATCTTGCTTTTGCATGTGTGTGCCAGCCAGATCAAGATGTAGAATGTTTTCATCACTCCAGTATTATATGTAAAAAGACAAAATAATATCTGTAGGCATTGACAAGAAGCTTGATATTTTAAAAGAAAATATCTATCTTCTCTTTCAGGAATGGGATGGCCTAATAAGGATCACTTTTGTTAGGAAAAACAAGACACTATCTGCTGCGTTTAAGTAAGTGGTTTACTCATTTATGATGTATGAAGGACTAGTGTTCTAGAAACTGTGCTAAGTGCTAGACTCTGGTCCTTTCCTGCATCGCTATCCTAAAGCATAAAGCTTATCCATTTCTAGAGATACTTTACCTTTTTAATGGGAAATAGAATTTTATGAAGAAATTTCTTGGAATTGAGAGTCAGATCAGATTTATTAGCAAAACAGGAAAAATCCCAGAAACCAGCCACGCAACAGCTTAATTTATCCTTTATAAAATAGGGTGATAATGAACCTCTTCCATGCTTACCATGCCATAATAATAAGTTAAACATTTTGATCAGTTTGGGTCCAATGGCAAGATAGATGAGAGCCATACTTTTTTTTTTTTAGAGGGTTTTGGGACCTTTTGTGGAGAGCCTGGGAGAACTCTAATAATGTAAGAGATGCTTATGACTCTACTTTTCAAATATAGTTTGTGATTATTTTTTAAGTTTAAATATCAAACATCTTTTTAAAATTCTTTAATTTGACAGTATGGGACAAGGAATTAATCTTATACTAAACTGAGAGGAAATTATTTGTGATCCCTGATTTTGGAATAATAGTGTTATCACTTCTTTATATTATAGGTCAAGTGCAGTGCAACAGTTGCTGGAAAAAAACTACAGAATTCACTGTTCAGTCCATAACATTGTAAGCAGAAAATGCTTCTGTAGTTTCAGTTTCTCTTTTAAAATGTCCCTCTGTCTTCTTTTTGATCTATCATTATAAGATTCCTTTATTTGCGCATTACTTAAATGAGACAGTATACAGTTTGTAATTAACATAATTTCAGTTTGAATTCTGACAGCTCAGTGCTGCTGTATATTCTGTGGAACATACCTGAACAACCCTATCCTCTTTAATTCCTCTGTTGTTTTCAGCCATAATAGAATCAGATTCAGCTTAGACATAATTTCCTGAAAGCCTGAGGCATTTGTAGCTTGCAGAGGGCTTAAAATAATTGTATACACCCATTTGCTGTCATCTGAGTTGTGATGATCCCTTCCTATTCGTAAATTACATAACAATTACAAATTTAAAGTTACCATTTTTTTCTGTAATTTTTTTAAATAATTAGAATAGACAGAATAACCAATGTCTTATTGGGACCTTATGCCTCATATTTTCTGTGCAACACTTTCTTTAAACAAGAGTATACTATACCGTATTTGCTAAGATTTTAGCTCCTTCATTGTAAGTAGAGCAGACAGATAAAGGCAATTTCCTTTGTAATTTTTATGACTCAGATCCTTATGGTATAATATACCACACTGCTATCTCCATTTCTTCTTTTATGGGCAAAGTCATAAAATGTCTGCTTGAGTAGGACAATATTAAGCTGGATTAAAAAATATCTTTGGCTAAAGATGTGAATTAAACATAACATACTTAGTATTCCCAAGGATTGGAGAGAAAAAATGAGCTGGTAAGGTGAAAATGGTGGTAAGAAAGCCTGAGTTATTTTGAAAGGATTACTTTAAATTTTAGTTTACAACTTTATTTTATGAAGCATTTTGTGATGCCTGAAACAAACAACTATTTCAGGATTTTAAAGAAGGGGCAATTTACATGACTAGCTCATTCAAAATCTTGAGTATTTGCTATGTGATAAAGATCAGTCACTTAATTGATTATAGAGCCTTATGTTTTCTGCACAATTCTTGGCTTTCCAAATGAGCAGGAGTAGACATATTAAAGGTAACTTTTTTGACTTGCTGAACTAAAAAGAAGAGTCAAGGTGACTTCATTAAAGATAATGTTGTTCATTTATTCTGAATCTTATATTGATAGATAATACCAGAAGATTTCAGCATAGCAGATAAAATACAGCATATCCTAACCAGCACAGGTTTTAGTGACAAACGGGCCCGTTCCATGGACATAGATGACTTCATTAGGTAATTACATTTTTTTACCCTAAGTGTTTACATTTCTTTACCATGACACCTTCAGATTAGAGATTTTAAAGGCTTTTAAGCGGTATAAGGTGCTACCTGGGAGAGTTATTGCATAGCACATAGTATTTGGTGTAGAAGATGGAGGCTAGTTAGCTGCAGCAGAATGAACATTTTCTTTAAGAGCAGTAGTAAAGAACAGTCAGAGCCAGGAGATAACCTCTGTGTTAGCATGTGTTGTGTGTGTTCTCTTTCCCGTGTACCCTGCCCCCCCCCCACTATTATTCACAGTCTTAGTCTTAATAATTTATCTCTTCTAAGTCACCTGTAAGATAGAAGAATGATAATGACAATTTTCTTAGCTACAATTGGATCTGATTCTTTTTTGATTTGGGAATAGCCATTATTAAGTAGAGCTAAAGATGAAATCAATACTTGGTTACTGATTTTAATATAGTTGTTTTGTAGTCTGAGGCAAGTTCTGCATGTCTGGAGTAAAAGAAAAATGTGATAATTATCTGGGAAATTTATACCAAAATTTGTTCCCCTTGAAGTAAGTCTTATGAAAACCGAGTAGGGCTTGACCGCATCCTGGTATTTATTCACCTGTGCTCATAACTGCTTTTAATTCCTAGATAAACCATCATTTACTACATAGAAGTTCTTGCCTACTTACCAGTTTATTTTTAAAGCTTCCATATTTTAGTGATTGAATAAAAAATGAGGGTAGTAAACTGTTATAGAAGTCCTTGGCCTGACTTTTCTAAGCTGGAAACAGCTACATATCACTAAGACAAATCGGGTATATATTATAGTTTATTACCAGGTTAGCAATGTTACTGAATCTTTATTAGATGTTAACCCAGGGAGTTCAATAAGGCCTTCCCTTACAGGCATTGTAACCATCTGGACCTGTTCCTGTGGGCCAGACTGAAAATAATCTCAGGTCCAAATAGAAAATATTTAATCTTTTCTTTTCATTCTCTCACAAAATTTCCTTAAGGATGTTGAACATTTGCAATTTACTAACTAGAATCAGATAAATACATAGATAGCCACAGAGAAAAGCAGTGTGTGAATAATTTGAACCCCAACACAGTGAGTTCAAAGAGAAGAATGAGCACACAAATTCAATTATTCATCTGACATCTGCCTCTAATCCCCAACAGCTCTCTGTCCAGTTACCAGGTTGAAGTAGAATGCACACCAATGAACTGAAAAAAGCCTGGGATAGTGGAAATCTAAGAAAATTTTAGTCAAATTCATTGTAACTTAATATGTATAAAGTATGGTAAGAGAGGTACTGATATGGAATGCTTTAACCAATGTATATCTTAAAAGTTTAATTTGAGTGTAAGTTTTCCTTAATGGCTGATGTTAGGAGTGGGTGGGCTTCATAGTTGCTGATGTGTGCATGTTTTATAATTCATGGTACAGGAAACTAGATACTGTTATGTGCTACAAATTAGCCTTTCAGTACCATCCATTTGATTTCTTTTTTCAGATTGCTACATGGGTTCAATACTGAAGGTATCCATTTTTCTTAGATATGTGGAAATGGAAAGCAGAATTGTTCAAGGTCAAGGAAAGAAACTGGAATTATATATTCTTGATAATTTGAGAAGATGAAATATGTTTTGTACCACTGGGGCAATTTTTGCTTGGCTACTTCTTAAAACTATTCTTGTCACCATTTATTCTGGTTTTTTAAGGTGGTAAGTCAGTTCTAAGTTCCCAGGTTTTTTTTGTTTTGTTTTGAATGTATAACATAGGGCAGGATCTGGTCCATATATAATATGTCTAAGAGCCGCAGATACGCACAAGTTTACATTCAAAACTTACTTCTATCAGCTTATTCTATAAAGATGTTAACTTTCCTATTTTCTGTAATATATTACTCTGATGATCTCTTTACACCTTAGCTCTGTCTCTCAAGTAGTAAAAAAGTTAAAATATGCTCAACTAGTCCTGTCTTCCCCATACCATTTCTTATTCACATGTACAATAAATGTGCTTCTTAAAATGTTTTCTTTGCTTCTCTCACTCTTTCCCTCATTATCCTATACAGTATCTACTGTTGACTCACCTGGCCCACCCTGTTCGGTAACCTGCAGCACGACAGACTACATCAGGGTTCTGTGTTAGCCTGAGTCTGCTACTGCCACCATGTGGTGCCAGGTGTAATTACTTCTGGGCATGACTACCTTACCTGTAAAACGAAGACAGAAACTCTACTAGAATGAAACTACAGAATCATTTTAAGTATGGTTTTTCTTGGGTTTTGTAAATCAGAACTGGTTTTAGCATTTTACTGGATGCTAAGGTGTCCGTCCTTCAACTTAAAAAAAAAATCTGAAAAATAAGCCATTTTCCTACCACTGCAGTCTCTCAATGTTCGTGTAACTTCCAGAGAATTCCCAGTATTTACCTTATGCTTAAGCTATTTTTAAAACTGTCAAGTTGATAATTTCAATAGATGTCATAAACATGTCTTACTAGCTACATTTAAATCATTAGGTATATAATACTAAGGGCTATAAATGTCTTTCAGTACTTATAGTAAGTAATTATTTTATTTATAAAAGAAAACTGATAATAAAAATATCTTCACTAATATTTGGCTTTTTTATCTTTGTTTCCAAATTAATTTAACAAAGGTACACTGAGTAAACCTAGAAGAGACGATAAGTTGCCTAAACAGATTTTTTGAAATCCAGTTTCACAGTCATATATTAGGCTTTCATACATAATTAAAATAATGCATGGTCTTATACAGAGGGATATCAGCTTTTAAGTCTAAGAGTTAAAGAATATGTAATCCAGAACAAAAAAACTAAAATTACTGTTTAAATAGTACCTGCAGTTAGCCACTTGTTACATGAATATTAAATATACCTAAGAGTGCTGGATTTTTTTTTTAATCTCATAAAACTTATTTTACAAAGTTCACTTATACCTTCTCTATCTCTGTAACTCCAAATAGCAAGGTTTTAATTTAAGATTTAATTCAGCTTTCTCAGGTAATTCTCTACCTCTGTGAACTACTGAGTTTTAGTCCCTTTTCTGGCTTTTTGTTTTACCTCAAGGATTGGATTATATTACTTCCAGGATCAGGATGAAGTCAGTCATAATTAAGGCAGCATATATGTCTATAAGGAGAACTTCTAAAAATAGTGTCTATCTAATGCAAATAACAAATTACAGCTAATCTGTTGTGCTTTAAAATGAGCAAGTCCACATTTCTTTATTGCCCTTTGAAGTAATCTCAAAAACTACCTTTTTAAACAGCCTCTGCAAGGTCAATAGCAATAGTTCTCCAGTATTCCTTCTCTATGAAATAAACACAAATAGAACATATGTTAACAGCTGCAAAACCTGAGTCCCTTCCGAAACAAATGTGATTCTCCCGAAGTCATTTATTGTGAAAATCTATATTTGTTTTAGATTTCATGTTTACAGAGAAGGAGCTTTCACCATAATGTTAGGATTTCCCACAACTGACCTCTGAGTTCTTTGAACAGTGAAGTAGGGAATCTGGCTCAGGTGATTCTCCTAGCTTCCCTTTGGCTCATATGAATGAGCTTGTAGTTCCTTGGAGTAAACTGAAAGAAGATATTCTTGGGAGACTTTGTTGTTGTTAATCCACCCCTGGACTTTATCTTGGGAACTAAAGAAAAACTAGAGAGATATATAAATCCTTAATAAAATATTTACATGAAAAGTGGCCAGTGTTTTTCCTTGGAGTAGCAATCTGTAAGTGCTGCCATTCCAAAAGTAGCATACCTCACACCAGTCTATTGGGGAGAACTTGGTGATGCTCACCAGATAATGGTGAAACATCACACAACAGGTACTAGAAGGAGCTGAGGTTAGATCTGCCTCTCAGGGCAAAATCAACTTTTTTTTTTTTTTTGCCTCTTTCAAGGGAGTTTTGTATACTTGGCTTAAACTAACAGTTCTATTGTGGACTTTTAATGTACATGTAAATGTTCATGCATCAGAAGCCAGTTTTTTCTAATAGTACACTAAAAAGGTACATTTTTGGATGGTAATGGACACTTCAACTTAAGTAATGGTATTAAGGATCAAATTGCACTATTAATTTTTTTAATACCACACTGTAACACACACTGCATATATATGTGTTATCCTAAGATAAAACTCTTCTCAGAATTTCATTGCTTTTTATTATACACCAACTAGTTTATATTTTAGTTCTTTACAAAGAAAATGCTAAGAAAATTATAACCACATGTCATATGGTTTGAAAATCATAATTTCAAATTTCTTTACATATAAGATGGAATGGTCCAGCAGCTATGTCCACTGTCACAGACTTTAGTTCCGTTCAATGATATGGCACATTCTGCAAAATTAACTAGTCACACACAAAAAATTGTCTCAAATACAATAAAAATGTACACACAATAAAGGTAATTTACAGTGACAAATAAGGAATGTAATTTATCTTAGCTGTGCTTCAGAAATTTAGGGTCAGTAGCCTTTACTCAAGGCACAAAGCAGGAAGAGGTGAGCACAGCTAACTAGGAGTGGGCAAGGTATATACAATCACTGATGAGGTATGCATGCACGGCAAAGGATTTAAAATTGTTTAGTCTTGCTATGAAAATTGAACCAATTTAAAAGGAAATGCTGTGGCTTCCTCCTACTGCCCACCTCTAGATCAAGTCCACAATCTTACTTCATTATATAGAAAGTAAAATTCGCAAGAATCTCCCAAAGTAAATCATTATTTGGGTAAATGAAACAAAATGCTTCACTGATCCCAATTCTTGTTATGCTTCCTGGACTAGAAGCATTTTGTAGACAAAGGAGTGTTTCACAAAATTGAAATGTCATTCAGGTGAGGGACAAGACATTTTCCACAGACACTTAAAATTTCAAACTTTCAAATAGCCCCGAGAGCTGAACCATTTTATGTTATAGTAGCAGCAAACGATGATTTAAAGGGCACGGGGTCTCTTCGGGTTGATTTGCTTGCTGGCCTGTTCTTCTTCTTGTAGAGCTGCACGAAAAGATTTCACTTTATCTTGGGGGGAAAAAAAAAGAACAAAGGAATAAGTACTGCGTTACATGCAATACGGTATATAACTTTATAGGTTCTACATCAAATTGATTCTCTTATTTCATAACAAACTTTTGGATTTTGTGCCTGTAAATTTAGATCTAAATGCAATGTTCAACCATAGTAACAGTTCCATTACAGATTCCTGGAAATACCTATTTTTCTGCATCTTTCAACTACTGTCTGTTCTTTTTGACAAAGTTTACAGTGTTCAGTTTTTTTAGTTAATATTTTATTGTAATGTATATATAACAGCATTTTCCCTTTACAAAGTCCAATTTTAATTTATTTCAATTCCTTTTGAAATGTAGGCAAGCTGTATATGTGTGCAAAAATATAGTCACAGGGCGGGCCGCGGTGGCTCAGCGGGCAAAGTGCTTGCCTGCTATGCCGGAGGACCTCGGTTCGATTCCCGGCCCCAGCCCATGTAACGAAAAACGGAGAAACAAAATACAATAAAACAAGAAAATGTTTAAAAAAAAATGTTTCCCTTTCTTCCTCTCTTCCTTCCTTCTATCCTTCCTTCCTTCTCTCTGTCTTTCCTTTAAAAAAAAAAAAAAAAAAAAAAAAAAAAAAAATATAGTCACATACAAAAGGGAAACTGTTTATCTTCGTAAACTATAAAAGACATTTCTCTCAATATTAAATTCCCACTCTCATTTTCCTATTTTATCTTTTTAAGTTATCACATTTTAAAAGATATTTGAATTTTTTAAAAGAAGTTACTTTTTTCCCCTGATCGAGGAATGTGAAGGGAGATAACAAAGAGGGTTTCCAGGATTAATACATTTTTTGGTCATACATATTCTATCCTAGTATGTTTAATTTATCATGTACAATTCACAGGCAAGTAATAAGGAATATAAATTGGCAGAGACAAACAACAGTCAGCTGTGAAGATGTGAGATCTGTTTATAACTGTGGTTCTTAACTAAGGCTCATTTAGCACCCCATGGGATATGTGGTAATGTCTAGAAACATTTCTGGCTGTCACACCTGGGGTGGTGGCTACTGGTATCTAGGTTCAGGGATGCTGATAACCATTGTACAATGCACAGGACAGCTTCCCACAAGAAAGAATTACCCTGCAAAAAAATGTCAACAGTGTAAAGTTATGAAAACACTGGTCTATAATCTTCAGAAAGAAAGGAACGTAGGAGGCTGGAAGCTCAATTTTCTTCCATTTTTCAGCGTAATCATGCTTTAAAAGTTTTCTAAAATTTAGAAAGGAATTTGAGGATTTGTGTATCTAGGACCTGCTAATCTCCAATGTAAGCTCTCAAATTTCTCATTTTAATACCAAAATTATCTCGATGTTGAATAATGCAATATCTGGATAGCAGTTTTCATTGTTATGGATATTCTTGATATATATGAGAAAACTGAGGAAAAGTGTCAAGTTGAATGCTATACACTGCAGAGAAAAAAAGAATACCTCATTATTTGTCTTCTAAGTAAATTTAATACAGAAAAGCTGTGCCTTATGGCAGATTAGAACAAAATGGTGAAAAAATTTCTATCAAGGCTTGAATATGAGCAGCACAAAAACTAATGTAAATTTTAGAAATCCTGCAATTGCACAAACAATTCTAAATTGGGGAAATGGTCACTGCTGACTTTACAGGATATGATTTCATATAACCAACTCCACAATTGGGCCCACACCACACAAATACCACATGCACATGAACACAGCCAGCTAGGCTGCCACTGACTAAGAAGCTTGCACATATAAGAAGTGCATATCTGAACCTTTTAAGCTAATTAAAAAGCCAAATTTGGCTAGAGACTAGAGAGTCTAGAGAGAATGGAAAATGATATTCCACTGTTTTCGAACAAACATAACGTTGATTTGCCTTTATACTTCTGGAAAGAAGATGCTAAATGGTGCCCACAGTTTTTATTTCAAAACCCCTCTTGGAATATGAAATCTTCCCACTAAAATATAATGATTAAATAAAATATATATAAATACCAAGCAGATTTCACACACTAAAATGAAAAGAGAATTACCCCGCAGCTCAGTTAAAATGTCTATTTTTTGTTCAAGAATAGCTTCAAGTTGTGTAGCATATGAATCTACATCATAGTCTACTTCTTCAGTCATCTCTAGGAGAGCCTTTTCATCTTCTAACCATCGAATAGATTCCTAAAAGAGCAAAAATTAATCCATAAGCTTCTCTGTAAGACAGTAACCAATTTATATATTTTGTTAAATATAAACAAATTTTGTTAAATACTTAAGATAGTACTCTCTAAAATGTTAACAAACATAAAACATCTTTAAGGAATTTTTTTTTAAATTAAGGAATATTTTCTTAAATTTGAAAACAAGTTCATATATGATGAGCCAAGCAAGATGACTTTGATTTTTCTACCTTTACTTTACCTTGGGTGGAAGTTATGAATCAAACATAAATATCAATGAGCAGAGTAAGTCTCAAAATCACAATAGCTGTCCCTAAAACAGGAAGATAGGGTATAATAAAGCTACTAAGCAAACTGATGGGGACTATGGAAGCACAGAACTTGGAAGTCATTTGAAATTAACACATCACTTGGGGCCTCTGAGTGACTGGGCCAAGAGGTAACATTTCTATACATTAGCTCTTCAAAATTATTGTGACTATGATGGATAGCCAATTTTAGGAAAAGAGTCAATTGAATCCATTAAATTACAGTTACTTAACTATTCAGAAATGCCACAAGGAAACCCTTCATTCTTAACTAGGTTCAGATATGTGGAACTGATGAGTTTCATTTTATAGCACTGTAAATCATAGGGGTTACTAACAAGGCCAGATCATTCTGAATGAAAGTTTTTGGATATAAAACTGAATATAGCTAACTTCTTAGGGCACAACACACAATCTCAATTTTACGAACACAAATGCACTTTAATGGCTAATTACAACTAGAAATACTCTACATAAAAGTATTAGAAAATATTGGGCGGGCCACGGTGGCTCAGCAGGTAAGAATGCTTGCCTGCCAAGCCCGAGGACCTGGGTTCAATTCCCGGTGCCTGCCCATGTAAAAAAATATATATATAGCTGTACTGATAGGAAAACACAAATACTGCAATTTTTTTTTCTTTTCCTTCAATCATATACTTCACGTTTTTAAACCAAACCCTATTTTGAAAAATGGCAGATTATAGTATGGAAGAACAATAAATAGAGTTGTAAAAAGAATACTGGATTCAAAGTCAGAACACCCAGTTCTGCCAATAAACAGCTGTGAGACCTTAGGGTACCAAATCTATAAATTGGCAGAGTGGGAAATAATGGTCCTTACATAACACCTTGTTCCAAAAGGGTACAGGTATCAATTTTCTTAATTACAGTGTCTTTTCTTGATTGTAAACACCTAAGCCTCTAAAGAGATTCATAATAAGCTTGGCTAAAATTCTAACAATTTTAATGAATGCAAATCCTAACCTGAAATAAAATATTCTCTTTACATCTTGAGTCCTTCATCTAAGTGCTTGAATGAACTAGAGCTGAGGTTATCTTAAAAGTTCTTTATAGATAAAGATCTCTTCAAAATCAGAGAGAGACTACAGGTCAATAAGAAAGAATGAATTACTATTCACTTTCTTCTCAGGAAGTATTAATAGTACTATAGGAAATAGGATATACTCAAACTGTAGCTCAGTCACAGTAGTAACTCTCCTGAAGCATTTTTTTTTTCAAAGCCCGACATTTCTTTAACTGTTCTGATACCCATTAGGAGAGATTTTCTTCCTGGTATCAAACTGGCCTAACATGACGAAAGGGGTAACTGTAGGCAGAAACTCAAATCTTTTTTTTTTTTTTTTTTTTTTTTTTAAGAGGGAGGAAGGGAAGGAAAGACAGAGAGAAGGAAGGAAGGATGGAAGGAAGGAAGGGAGGAAGAAAGGGAAACATCTTTAAACATTTTCTTGTTTTATTGTATTTTGTTTGTTTGTTTGTTTTTTACATGGGCTGGGGCCGGGAATCGAACCGAGGTCCTCCGGCATAGCAGGCAAGCACTTTGCCCGCTGAGCCACCGCGACCCGCCAGAAACTCAAATCTTAACAAATGGACAATTGGCAAAAACAAAGAGGGAGAAGGATGTAAATAGATCTTTTCACTACGGTGCAAAGAAAGCTTCTTTGTAGCCACCAGGTATTTTATTCAAAATTTTGCCATGTCATATGCCCTACAAATATATATATACATACACATAAGCAAATATTTTTTAGAAAAGTGGGAGAGTCAAAGAATTCTTAAATTTTTGAAAGTTAATTTATCTCAAGCAGCACTCTGATGAAAGATCCTGTCTTACTTTACCTGGAACACTGCCCTGTGATCTTCTACAACTTGTTCTTCCATTTCTACCATTTGTGAGACAGCTTCATGGAAAGTAAACAATTGTGGAGAAACCTCTTCTTCCTTAAAATAAAAAATAAATTTTAATTTAACAAGTTAAAAAATTAGGAAAAAGTTTGTATTTTAAATGATGCAAAAGTAGTTTTTCAAAGTCTTTTGCAAAATGTCATTAGAATTTAAGAAAGCTTGAATGATGAAGAGTACATAAATATGTAAGAAAGACAAAGCCACAATTTCTCTGGGCCAAAAATAATCTAACACTCATTAAGATAATCCAAACAAAAACAAATAAGGAATAATTTTCACTAAGCCCAAGCTTCCCTGAAGAATTACCCTAAAAAAGTAATCTCTTTTGGAATAGTGCAGTTTTTAAAAAATACATTTGTTGCAAGCTATAATATATTGAAATATTCCCTCAGTACTGTTTACTTTTCAAAAAGGAGTTATAGCTTCAGCTATACCGTACTATAGTATTTTCAACCTTAAAATAAAATTAATAATTTAATGTCATTTATTTATGTCTTTTTTTACCAGAAGGATCATTACCTCAACTCTCAAATTGTAGGACTCAACTCTCATTAAAAAATTTTCAAAATTGTGAGACTTTGCACAGATCTAATTTGCATGAATTTAGATAAAGTTTCCAATTTTTAATTCACCCAAGATATATTAGATGCTAAATTTGGTTCTTTCGTACTGTTTGACTATCTAATTCAACAAATATGATTTGGATAATATTACCATCCAAAAATCGGTGAGAAGAAGGTGAAAAACTATGAAAAAAGCTAATAAGCAATAGGAAAAAAAAAAGCCAAATAACACAGCTTGCTCTGGTTACTACAGATACAGTTTCTTCACCATCTGCTCCAAAACAGTTCTTTAGAAGTACCACTTTTATTGGCCCCAAACAGAGGACTCTATTTTATGGCTGGCAGTTAAGATAGTTGTTGAATTTTTTATTTGATAAAATCTTAATTTCATAACTGCACTACAAAACTCATTGGTTTTTATGAAAATCTTACCTGACAAGTCATAATTCTACTTCATCAGCCAAAAAACCACATACATAAACAACATACTAACTCTTCTGACCTAGCTTTCTTTTTTGAGCTTCCTTCTCAACCCCATGGTCTTATATATTTTCCTCAAAATGTGGTTCTAGTGGTAAAGAGAACCATAGAAATATACATAGAATTGTTTTATAAAATGTGAGTAGAAAAAAGCAGTATTTTCAAATAAAATACTTGATTCTAAATATATGTACATATTTTAGTTAAGTTAAATATTATAAGCAGACATTTGACTCATCAGTAAGTTATCCCTAAAAAAGTTTATATAATCAAGTTTGGCAAAGAACTTTTTTCATCATCCTTGGGAAAAAGGAATCCTCTTTTCATCAGGACATGCAGGCAATTCTCTCTCTGATAAAACAAGGCTTAACATATCCCACTCATTTTACTTCTGCAAGCCTAGAATGCCCTCTTTCTTCTTCACTTCAAGGAATTATGCAAATTCCTATCCTTCATTGTAGCATATTCAAAATATTTTTGTCTACACAAATTTCTTCTACTTTTGGAATTCTAATAAACTTGATTATCCTCTAATTTGTCTCTATCCCCCTTTAATCTATGTGCTAGTTTGAAAACATTATGTAGCCCCAGGAAAGCCATGTTTTAATCCTGATCCAATCTTGTGGAGGCAACTGTTTCTTTTAATCCTAATTTCAATATCATAGGGAAGAAACTTTTGATTGGATTATTTCCACAGTAGGACATGCCCAATTGTGGGTGTGATCTTTTGATTAGATGGAGATGTGATTCCAGTCATTCAAGGTGTGTCTTCATTAGTTTATTGGAGTCCTTTAAAAGAGGAGATATTTTGGATAGTGTTCAGGGCCAACAAGGATGCTTGGAGAAGTTACTTCAGAGACACTGCTGTTTGGAGATTCTTGGAGTGCCCACTGAGAAAGAAGATGCCTAGACACAGGCAGAGCCCAGTAGACTTTGCCTGTGCTTTCCCATGAGATGCTTAGCAAGCCAGAACCCCGAGTTGTGTCCCAGAGCAACTGAAGGCCCACAGATGCTTAGAGAGGAAACTACTGGCACCAGAAGCTAGAAGCAACAAATTGGGAACAAGAACCAACAGACGTGAGCCACGTGTCTTCTCAGCTGACAGAGGTGTTACGGATGGCATCAGCCTTTCTTGAGTGAAGGTAACTTCTTGTTGATGCCTTAATTTTCACTTCCTTAAAACTGTAAACTTGTGACTTATTAAATTCCCTTTTAAAAAGCCATTCCATTTCTGGTATAGTGCATTCCGGCAGCTTAAACAAACTAAGACAATCTACATTGTTAAGACTTAGTGCAGTAATGAGAATATGTACACATGCATCAATAGTTAATTATAGGGTAATACTGAACCACCTCAAAATTGTTCCTGAGAAAGGCAAAGCTGAAAGAAATCCACACTCTCTCAAACATGGAGAAGGCAGGCCGCAAGAACTCATGATGTCATACTTAAAGCACCTGGATTGTTTTCTGTCCTCTAGCCAACTTGTCCCAACTAAGGAGCCCCATAGAGACCCTGTGGATGTAAGAATGAAACACAACAGTGTGCTACAGGGAATACCTGTCTTTTTTCTGGTTTTCCTTATTTTTGGGAGATGTCATGTCTTGGTGCAATGCAGGGACTGTTTTATGGGATTCTAAAAATAACTACAATCTACTTCAAAACTTTTGGGAATGGGGATGGAATGAGGTCAAGTTCTTAGCTTTCAGTCTTTTATCTTCTATGCTTCGAAGTTTAGATCACTTATTTAAAACCAGGCTTTCTCAACCTTGACCCTACTGACATTTTGGGCCAGAGGGAGGGGATTTCTCCTGTGCATTGTAGGATATTTAGCAGCTTCCATGCTTCTACCCGTTAGATGCTAATAGTACCTGTCCCAATTGTGACAACCAAAAATGTCTCCATTTTGTATGCGGTGGGCCAAATTATCCCTGGTTGGGAATTACAGCTTTAAACCCTGTTTTATTAAGTGTAATTTGAAACATGGTAAAAAAAATGTAGTATATACATTTGTTACTCTAGAATATTTTTTAATGTAATACCTGCTAGAGATTATAAAACTGATTAAGAACTAACTGTAACATAATCTAGGGATATGCTGCCATTAAATATTATTTATGTTTTCAAATATTTTATTGCATAAGTTTTATGCAATAAGTTTTAATTGACATAAGATTTAACTCTGGAATGATAAAGACCCAGGTTTTATCAAGCTATTTAATCTCTTAAAATATCAGTTTCCTCAGATTTAAAGTGGGGATTAAACACAGTTGTGAGGATTAAGTCAGATAATAAGTAAAATGCTTAGCAAACAGTTTGTCATGTAGTAAGCAATTAATAAATGGTACCTATTTTATCATTATGGGGCAATGCCCTTGACAGGATTTTTAGTGGGAAAAGAATGAAATAAAACCACAGAGAGAGTGGTGCAATGATTGCTCAGTGGCAGAATTCTCACCTGCCATGCCAGAGACCCGGGTTTAATTCCCAGAGCCTACTTATGTTAAAACAAACAAACAAAATCCAAAACACTATACAGGGTGAATTTTTTTTTAATTAAGTAAAATAACTATAAAAATAACTTTTACAATCCCATGCACAGAAAGGATTCCCATCCCCGAAATTATAATGTAATCATTAAATCTCTCCTTAACTAATAATATATTATTAATTATTAATTTTTAAAATATTAAAAGTAATTATCTGAAAGGGTTTTGTGCTGTTGTTATTTCACTTTACCACTCTGACTGTATTTGATACGTGTGCATTCCTTTACTTTTTGAATCAAGAAGTGAAAAATTTAAATTATGAAATATTACTAAACATTTCAAGCATACAGAAAAGCAGCCAGATTTAAAAACTGTTAGCATTTTGCCATGTTTGATTTTTATGCATGTATCTATAGTTCCTTTTATATATATATATTTCATGTATAATTTTTTAACTTGTTTTTTTTCCCTACACTATGTTAAAAATCCCCAAATTTTAATATCAAGTGTAAAATCTGTAAAAAAAAAAAAAAAAAAAAAAAGGATGGATTAGATTAAGGGGTCAGCAAACTTTATAAAGGGCTGGACAGTATTTTGTGCTGGCTACTGTAATGAGAAGGCAGTCACGGATAAGATATAAATTAATAAGCATGGCTACATTCCAATAAAACTTACAGCCAACTGGCCCAGAGGCTGTAAGTCTGCTGAATCCTGATTCAGATGATAGTTTCAATTATTAAGTTTTGTTACTGATGAAAAGAACTAAGATTAGATATTCACAACTACATTAAGTCACTCACATTCTGTTCACAAAGCAGTTTGAGATCATCCCTTTGAGGGGAACTTCCCACACCCCACTGTGTCTCTAAGTCATCAATCTGATTTGGTGGATGGTGCATTATTGGACGGACATCACCAGCAGCAGTCGGATCCACAGTCAGTTCTTTCACCCTGTAAATACATAAGAAGTAACTAAAATTAACAAAGACTCATGCAGAGGAGTAAGAAAATACAAACCTATCCAACGTGAAGGCAATTTAATTACCATATTACGACTGATGATGTCAGCTTTACAGATCAAGTTTATCTGAAATTTATGCAAACACGAAGGTGGTGTTCAGTTGTTTAATTCTTGGAATTTACTTGGGTAACTTTATAGTTACTTGAAATGTAATTGTTGTGCATAATAAATAAGAACTAGCAAAGCACACAGATTCAGTATTTCAAGGAAAATTAGAGCCTGTCATTGAATTAAATTATATGAACAAAAATAAATGCTAGCTATAGCATTTATTTTACTGCTGAACATAATATGCTCAATTAAAATACAACTTAATGAAATCATTTTATTTCTAACAATATTTTAAAAATATTTATCTATTATACTTAAATGTACACTTTTGGGAAAGGGTACATTTTCCAAGTCAAAAGGATCCTTGTTATTTTCAGACAAGATAATTACAGGACCATAGAAAATAAAGGCAAACTTCATTTTAAACAAAATACTTCACTTTTTAATGGGTAAATATGCAAAGGTGACATCATCCTTAAAAAAATGAGGGGAAGGAGGAAGCCTAAATTCTAAATCAATGATTTAAAGTAAATAAATTAATAAAGAACATAAAAATGCAGATCATGCAGTTTAACCACCACCTGCCAAGTGAAATGAAAATGAAAATGAAAAAAAAAAGGACTTAGAACAAAAGAAGTAAATGGAATGTTTTATACATAGCACAGTATAAACATCATATGTATAGAAAGAAGTAGACCTGGTAATCGAAGGAGAAAAGTCGTCATACTCATAGGAAGGAGAAAGATCAGGGCGACTGCCACTACCCTGTGAGAAGGGAATGTCTGATGGACTAATTCCAAACTCCTTTACTCTGCAGCACCAAAACAGCAACAAATTAAAAGAAAATGCTCTTGTAAAGACAGGAACATACATGTTAAGTTTTCATTTAGCATTCACTTTGTTCAGAAAAGAAAATCAATACTGTTTGTGATTCAATATGAATATTAATTTTTAAAAAATCAAAAACAATTTTTAGAGGCCTCAACCTCTCTGTCCTATTGATCCCCTGCTCTGGTCCTAAATCCTTCCCTTCTGACATAATTTCCTCTTTTCTCATAATCCTTCCTTGACGTTATTACCTAAATTTGAAATGCTCCTCATTTACTACCCAATCTAATTTCCTTGTGTAGCTAACACCATGAATATTTTATTATTCGCCTTAAGGTGTCCTCACACTCTTGCTGTCTTCCTTAAACAGGGAACAAGAGAATTAAGTGCTAATGCCTTAAGATATCCATTGTTTGTAACAAATTAGCTTCTATTTATACATGTTGGTAGAACTGAGAAAAGCAGTCACTCAGTTTTCTCTATTTGGTGATTCAGATGAAGAACCTGGTTGAGAAAAGGTGCCTAAGCCTTTAGCAATGGAATTTAAATTCTTTGGCTAACATCTCTAATAGTTTTATTTAACCAATTTATGGTTTTTGAATCCCCATCTTTGTCACTCCCTATTTCCCTTTTGGGCCAATCCCATTTCATAATGTAGGCAACATTTATAAAGTACATTCTATATGAGGTATTATGATTAGTAATTTTTAGGCATTATATTATTTCATTCTTACAACAATCTTGGCATTCTATTATTTAGTTCTTAAAACAACCTGGTGATATTATCTCCATTTTATACATGAGAAAACTGGCTCAAAGAAATAAAGTATTTTACCCAAGGTCACCATGGCAGAATTGAATTATGTACCCCAGAAAAAAATGCATTCTTAATCTTAATCCCATTCCTGTGGGTGTGAACTCACTGTAAATAGGACCATTTAAAAATGTTCTTTTCAATTAAAGTGTGGCTAACTGAATCAGGATGGGTCTTAATCCTATTAAAACCAGAAGCCTTGTAAAGAGAAAGCCCCAGGGAGGAGCTGGAAGCTAGAAGTCAATAGAACGCAGAAGACAAAGGAGAGGACATCAAGTGACAAGAAAGCCAAGGAACCCAAGGACTGCCAGACAGCCAGAACACTACTGACCCCACCTGGGGAGCAAGAAAGGCTTCTACCCTCTGAAACCATGAGCCAATCAGTTTCTGTTGTTTAAACCAACCCACTGTGTGTTATTTGTCACAGCAGTCTGGAAAATTAAGACAGTCATTCAATGAGAATGTGGCTGAGCTGAGGCTCAAATCTCTCTCTGAATACAACCCCCAAGCTATTAACAACTTCAGTATACTAAGCATATTCTGTTTTTCTCATTGCTTCTTGGACTGAACTATATGAAATCCCTGTTTTTATAAGTCAAAAACAGCCAAGTATCAATAACTTCATATGGTACAAATTAACTTATTTCTTCTACTTACAGTCTTTCTCACACCTTCATCCAAGATCCAAATACTTTTTAATCTCTCCCATTACCCAAAAAATGAAGCCTCTGCTTCAGGATACTGTCTATTTCTCATACATTCTGTACTTGTTTTTGTCTTGGGAAAAAACACTCCTACTCTGAAAGTTTTTCCCTCTATAATATCTCATTTGATTGTAACTAGATTTGTCATCATAATCACTTAGAATCAATGTGTATTGTCATAAACTATTCCCAACTACCACAAACCACTTCCAAAGTATCTGAGTCTGATTAAAATAAGGATTTGGAAGAAAAATGTTTCCACATCTAATTCAATTTTTAAAACATAACTGCTCACTAAAGTAGCAATGGAATAATGAACACATTATAATCATAATTGTGTTGTAACTAGATATATGTTAATATATTCCAGGCACTGCGCTAAACATTTTACAAAGATCCCTTTTAGTCCTCGAAACACAACTTTAAGATGCACATGACTACTAATCTCCTCACTTTAAAGATGAGGAAAATGGGGCGTGGAGATTTTAAGTAACTTTCCTGATTTACTGCCATTAAGTGGTAAAACAGGTTAAAAATCTACTTTGACTTGAAAACTAACACTCTTTCATCACTCTGCTCAGTCATACAAACAAAAATTTAAACATTTAAGATAGAACCAATTTCCTAAAAAGTGGACATTTTAATATAATACACTACCACTTCAAAATATTATACATCCAAAATAAATGCTTATCCATTTCCACAATAAGATGATCAGTAATGCTCGATCTGTAAATAAAATTGATGGATTTGAACAAGTCATTTAGAATTTATTAATGAAAAAAAAAAAAAACCAAATTTGACCAGTTTCCTATGTCTGCTATGGTCTAAATAAGGGGAGACAAATTAAATATGAAAGAAATGAATTCTTTTTAATTGTAAAAAAAAAAGTTACTGATTCTTAAAATTATGAAATCTTGGCATGAGCTATCAAAGGAGTTTGAAAGTCTTTGTTCATTGAGATTTGAAGAAAAAGAAAGCTAGAATCCTTTGTCCCAGGTGGTAAGTCGTAATACAAATGAATTACATTATGATAATAAATTACAATGTTTTACTTGGACATAAACAAACCAGAGGAACGGCCAGATGCAGTTTCACAGTAACAGAGGTATTCCTTTGCAGTCTGAAGTCCTAATACATGGAGGGTACTAGGTGTTTTACTTCAATCTGAATTTAATTTTCACCCTTCACAAAGCTGTATTACTTCCTCAAACCTATTCAAAGAACATGTTAAATAAAAATACGACCACTGAGGGAAAATTTAAGAAGGAATTGTGTTTTTCTAAATTCTGCAACATGGCAAGATTCAACTACATTAAGCTACTTCTCAATTCTCCCATGACAATTCTGAAAGGTTTGTGTAGCCATAAGAAACATTTTTCTATTAATGATAAAATCCCACATACCATGTCAATTACATAGCTCAATTTTTGTAATTTTTGGAAAATTACAATTAAAATTACAATGTGTGTAATTTTGTAAAAAAACAGAGTTTGCAGCCAAGAAGCTCATAATTTATAGTTTAAAAGGCATTAGGTTTAATTAAAGTTCTATTACATTTAAAAAGTAACATTGTATTTTAATATCTTTTTACAAAATGTGAATAGGTTTATACTTTCAAATAGTTTTTACTACCAATTAAAAAAATCTTTTCAGTTGAAACAAAAGCAGAATACAAAAAGACAAAGGAAACAATTCAATTCAAATATCGCTATACTATGTTGTCTGGGGATATAACTGTAGGTAGTAAATTATTTTAGAAAAGAAAGAAAAACAAAAAAATTATTTCCCAGAAGTCAGGACAATAGTCACCATGGGGTGGGGAGATTGCCTTTTTTCCTTCCACCTATAATAATAACCCAGTCTATTAAAATTTGTAATGCTATCTATTATCATGAGTAATTCTTACAGAACACCATAAAGAATTGTTATCACTTCTTATTCAAACAATAGATTACCCATATATAATATTTAATAGTTTGTCAGAAATAATTTTTAACATATAACAAAACAGTGTAAGAAATACCAACTGGCCCCTGATACTCACTTTAGGTCTTCATATAAAAGAAGAATTTGTATTATTTTAAGTGGTAAAGCATTATGAAATATGGATGAAAGGGAAAAATACAATCATGTTCTAAGATAGAAAGCCAATTCTAGTAAAAATATCAATCTGTTTTCAAATTATACATTACTAATCATTTTTAGAACTTGATATAATGGTTCCAAATATCATACTAAAGCATAATATAAGGCGGTACAATGGTGGCTCAGCGGCAGAATTCTTGCCTGCCATGCCGGAGACCCAGGTTCAATTCTCAGAGCGCGTCTACGCCAAAAAAAAAAAATCGAATAATATACAAAATTGCTTTTGGAAAATTAAAAGAACAATGCACTGACATCTACCTTAACAGATATAATATACTGTACTACTAAATACTATATATTATGCTACTTCCCTCAAATTTCAAAAGGGAGACCCATCTCTCATACCTATTGGCGTATCTTAATGTATTAAGAGTATTTTCACAGGATGCCATCCCTGGAGAGATTGTGGCAATCTATGGGGGAAAATGCAAAGGCAAAGAAAATGTTAGGAATGATCAAGACAATAATAAAGACACGTAGCTCATTTAGGTTTAATCTTAACAATGACATCTAAAAACAAATACATTAATGATAGCTGAACTCTAAGGTAATTCAGTATCTCGTGACCATGAACAGATAACAATTATAAATTCTGATCAAAATATAAACAACTCTCTGAAGACACCAGAAAATGATCAAATTTCAGCAGAAAAAGAAAGAGGTCAACAATCAGAAGAAGGTAATGGCACTTACTGTTTCTCATTCCCTCCACCCTCACTTTTTTTTAGTTTTTTGCCTGAGGGCAAAGCCTACGACTGCCACACTGGACAACTAAAACTTCACTAGAAGCCTGCAGTCTTACTGGTTTTAAAGCCAAAAGGGCTGAGCTCAGGAAAAGGCCACAGAAGCTACAGATTGCAAGGGAAAATACCAGAAAGAAGGGAACAAAGGGGAAAATCCAAATTTTACAAATAAACTGCTAAATCTCTGACACCTAAACTAGGCATGCACAAGGAGAGTCCAAGCAATATAGCTAAGCTTAAAATAACAAAACAGTTATTTCTATTTCAGTTGCTTTCTACCACAGGGGAGATAGTAGTTCGGAATAAGTAAAGCCAAATTAACTGCCTGCGTAAAAAAAAAAATCAATAATCTTTGAAGAAAATAATATAGTCCAAGAGTGCTTTTAACAGGACTCATAACTTCCATGATATAATCCTAAATTACTAGATTTATTAGGAAATAGAAAAATGTGACCCACACTTAAGAAAAAAGGCAATCGATAGAGACCAACTCAAAGAAGATCCAGATGTTGGAATTAGTAGAATACATTATAACGGTAATATAATTTCCTCTATCACACTGGCAAGGACACATTTTAGTATCATTATATCTCTCACAATTTAGATGATTGTCAATAAGATATATCATAATTTTTCCATGAATATTGTATATAGCTATATAGTTATTCCTTTAGTATAAAACAAACAAAACAAAAGCAAAAAAGAAACTTACCATGCAGGTACGTGAGTTTTCACCTATGAATGAATCTCTTAACACCTGAGTGAGTTTACTTGCTCGGAAAGGAGTATGAGGTTTATTTCGACCTAAAGCTCTGATGCACTCCTGGAAACGAAGAAAGCAAGTGTCACATTTTAGGCTTCATATAAAGAGTAATCTTCTCAAATATAGTTTAAAAGATCTCTTACTACAACTCTTAAGATTTAAGATCTGATGAGCTCTGAAAATATTAATAGTTTTACAGAATACTGAAGATGTTCCCATAAGTCCTCATTTCAGAAAATGAAATAAACAACAACAACAAAACAGTTTTATTATTCCAAAAGATTCTTCTGGAGACTATGATTAGTGCTTAGAAGTGAAGGCAGAAGGGTAACTACAAAAAGTTAAGCTTTAAAAGGGGCATTCAAAAAGAAAACACAGATTTTTTTTTTGGTATGCTATATGGTGGGGGTCACACTTCATTCTTTTTTCATGTGAGTATCCTCTTATTGCAGCACCATTTGCTGAATTTTTATTTGGCTTTTCATTGTTTGTCTTTCTGGGAAATGCATGGGCCGGAAATGAACCTGGGTCTCCCACATGGCAGGTGAGAATTCTACCACTGAACTACCTTTGCACCCCAAGAATGCTTTTTATTGTAATCCTTCCAATCTTTAGTTTTATAGTGAAGGTGGAGCTATAATAACCTGGTCTGATTTAAAAAAAAATTTTTTTATTGTATAATATAACATATATACAAAGCAAACAAAGAAAAAAGCAATAGTTTTCAAAGCACTCTTCAACAAGTAGTTACAGGACAGATCTCAGAATTTGTCATGAACTATTATACCATCCTCAGATTTTTCCTTCTAGCTGCTTCAGAATATAGGAGGTGAGAAAGAATAAATATTTTTTTTATCATCACAATCGAGTTTTTTCTTTTATGTGAAAAATAACATATATACAAAAAGCAATAAATTTCAAAGCACAGCACAATTAGTTGTAGAACAGATTTCAGAGTTTGGCATGGGTTACAATTTCACAATTTTAGGTTTTTACTTATAATGCTCTAAGATATTGGAGACTAAAAGAAATATCAATGTAGTGATTTAGGCATCATATCCATTTGTTAAACCCTACCTTCTCTGTATAATAACTTCACCATCACCTTTGTCTTTCTATCCTATTCTTTAGGGTTATTTGGCCTATGGCCATTCTAACTTTTTCATGTTGGAAGGGGCTGTCAATAATATGAGGTGGGGAGATGGAACTAGCTGGTGTTCTGGAGAGGCTGGGCCCTCTAGGTTTCAGAACTTATCTGGTCCAGGGTCCCATATGGAGGTTGTAGGTTTCTGGAAAGTTATCCTTGTGCATAGAACCTTTGAAGAATCTTATATATTGCCCCAGGTGTTCTTTAGGATCAGCAGGAATGGTTTTGGTTGCGGTTTGGCAAGTAATGATAGGCAGCAATGTCTAACTGAAGCTTGTACAAGAGTGACCTCCAGAGCAGGCTCTCAACTCTATTTGAACTCTCTTAGTCACTTATACTTTATTAATTACACTTCTTTCCCCCCTTTTGGTCAGGATGAATTATTGATCCCATGGTGCCAGGGCCAGACTCATCCCTGGGAGTCATCTCCCACACTGCCAGGAAGACTTTCACCCCTGGATGTCATGTCCCACATAGGGGGAAGGGCAATGATTTCACTTACAGAGTTGGGCTTAGAAAGAGTAAGGCCACATCTGAGCAACAAAAGAGGCTCCAGAAATGACTCTTAGGCATGTCTATAGATAGGCTAAGTTTCTCCACTACTTACATAAGCTTCATGAGAGTAAGCCTCAAGATCAAGGGCTTGCCTGGTCTAATTTTTTGAAAGTCATTCCACATTTTTCTGAGAAACTATTTCTTAGCTTAGTTCTTGCCCTCCTCCAAGAAAATCTAACCAATTAAAACCCTTTAAAATTTCCTTAAGTAGCCTCAAAATTGGCCTGCCAACCACAGATCCTTTATCTACCTTAACTTGAACAAATAAGAGGTACACACAAGAAATTATGGGTACAATAAAAATTTACAAGTGCAAATATAAATTGCTGAATTTCGATAACATCTCTTATACATTGAACAAAAACATTATCAGTTTGCAGCTGAGTTAAAAAAATTAAACTGAAAAATAAAACCCCAGGGCAGACCACCATAGCTCAGCAGGCAGAGTTCTCACTTGCCATGCCGGAGACCTGGGTTCGATTTCCGGTGCCTGCCTATGTAAAAAAATAAATAAATAAAAAATAAAACCCCTTTCACAATTAAATCCATTTTATTTACCTTGAGTGCTAAAAGACTTTTATTAATTTCAGCACCTTCAAGCCTAGTTTGCCTGTCTGCACTTGAAGTATCAGCTCCTCTTTCATTTCCAGCCAAATCAATGAGAGAAAATTTGCCATGCAGTTTTCCTTTCCTTCTAAGAATAATCTGAAATACTGCATGGCTGCGAGATGAATGTGCATTTGCAGATGTTTGACCAGATGTTCTAGAACAAGATAAAGAAAATTTGATAAAGACTTCAATTTACATGCTCAAATCATAGCATTTTCATAAAAAAAAAAAACATTTAGCCAAAAAAGACATTCTGAGTTAACACTTAAATATAACAGCGCCAGATTCATACAATTTAATTTGGCACATGTCTAATATTTTGTAATAGAGCAATATAATAGATAACATTCAAAAGGTACATGTAACAACCAAAGTTTTATGAACAATGATTTTTTACTTCCATGGTGTACTGAATAACAGCTTCACTCTGCTGTTACGCTATACCAAAGTATCTAAGATTAATTATGAAATTAAGTTTCCCTTTCTTAATGAAAATGACATTTACCTGCAACTGTTGCCTATGTCAATGAGTTTCAATACATCTTCAACACATTTGACCTCCCGTTCCTGTAATCCCACCACTTGAACCTGCTGTTTCCCATCTTCTAGTACTCTTAATTTTGTTTTCCTATTTAGCAAATCAAATACCTATGAAAAATCATATTCAAATTAGAAAACTAGTTTTAAAGAGAAAAAGAATCAGTTCTTTAAAATTGAATCATTCCGAGTCTGAAAATTCTTTCAGAGCATTATTAAAATAATAATGATAAACACTAAAGTTGAAGAGTTATAAAGGATATTTTTAAAAATCTCATAGTATAAATTCTGATACAATTTCCAATATATATAAAAGTTTGCACTTACTTTTCCACTATAAATTTCAAAAAAGGTTGCATATACTTGAAGTTCTAACTTCTTATAGTTTGGCTTTTTTAGCATTAAAAAGACATCTCGAGCTGTCAAGAATTTCATATGCAGAAAATTGTTAAGATGCAAGAAATTTTTAGAACACAATTCAAATTTTTTTGTTTTTAGAGGAATCAGTTAATCTTTATCTACAATAAAATCAGTAATGAAAAAGAAGACTAAAGCTAATATTAATTCAACAAAAAGCATTAAAAAAATCTATCTAGATGCTACCTTCCTTTATGTTCAAAAAAGAGTGGTACTATTTATTCTTATACAGCATAAAATCATAGGTGGTCATAAGGTTACTCTCATAACCATAACAAGCAGAAACTTTTAACAATTTACCTGCTTAACAACATCTCCAACAATAAGCCAGATTACACTGACACAAACATAAATCCAGATTTCTGACCCCCAAAGTTCAGTATCATAGCTCTTTTTAAGCAGTATGGTAACCTATAACTGACACAATGTGCAGTAAATATAACATTACAGTTACCCTTAAAATCCTGGATAATATTTCCAAAAGCCTTATTTCAAAGTCCCTTGAATAAAATCCAGTAAGAACATTTCAAACTATATGCAAAAGGATAGTTACCTGCTAATGCATAAATTCCTTTAGAACAGTCTTGGTTCTTTCCTGAAAAGTCACCACCCATTGTCTATAAGTTAAAAAAGAAAATAAAAAAAGCACAATAGACATTATTCAGGGATAAATCTTAAGACTTTCAGATCTTAAAATTAAGCTATAAGGAAAATAAACTATAACTTCATATCAGGACGTAACTTAAACGAATTACTTACATGAGTTTTTCCACTTCCAGTCTGCCCGTAAGCAAAGCATGTAGCCATTCCCCTCTCAAATATAGTTTCCACTAGTGGTCTAGCTGTAAATCTTAAAAATAAAATGCACATGTCAGACTTGCTGTCAACATTTAAATTAAACAAATAAATAAAACTTCTACCAAATCATAGAGGTCACAATTGAGTTCATTAATTTGTTACAAATCTTACACAATCATATCCTAGAATTCTTTGAATTATTTTTGAAGCATAATTTTAGGTAATAATTCCATAATACACAATGGTAATAATGTTAATGAACAGAAACAAAAAACTGACATTAACTAAGTAAAGGCCTATACAGAACACACCAGGAATTTTTTTTTAATAACCAAAGATAGTAATATTTGCCAGACAAGATAATTTTAATAAGTAGGAAAATGGCAAGATTTGCTTGTATGTGGACAATTTATGTTTTTAAAAGAGAATATAAATTAAGCTTATAAGACTTCTGAGTTGAAAATCTTGATTCAAGAAAAGGATGCAAAAATAATATGGGTTGTATCATTTCTTCAAACATATTGATATAATCCACTGCTAAAGTTAAATTGAAAAGAGGGTGGCAACAAAAATGTTTGCAGTGAGGAAAGCACTCAAAAGTACGATAGCAAACTAAACTACTTATGCTGGTTTCAAAATAATCTAAGTTGAAAACTGATGATTTTTTTAAAAGTCAAAATTACAGAAGGTACAGGGAAAAAGGAGCAGAAAAAAGTAAAAGTTCTGGTCAAACTGAACTAGAAATGAATCTGCAGGATGTTTAGACCAAAAAAGCAAAATAAAACAAAACAAAAAAACCCAAAAACCCAAACTCTTCAAGCCAGAAAAGTTAAGAATAATAAGAAATAAGAGATGGAGAATAGGATCAACACCAGTAAAGTTTTAGGCACATGCAAGTAGGCTTTGTATAACTTCTTAAAATTAAAAAAAAAATTTCCTTAAAACATTTTTATTGCAAAATATACCATATATGTAGAAAAGTGATAAATTTAAAAGTACAGTTTAACAAGTAATTACAGAGCAAGTTTCAAAGTTGGTATGAGTTACAGTTCCACAATTTCAGGTATTTCCTTCTAGCTATTCTAATACACTAGAGATTAAAAAGAAATATCAAATAATTATTCAGTTGTCAAGTCATTTGTTAAGTTCTATCTTCTCTGTTACAACTCCCCCTTCTCATATGATCCTTCTTCCAATCTTCAGGGATATTTGGGCAATGACCATTCTAACTTCTCCATGCTGAAAAGGGGTGTCAAATATTATGGGTTAAGGGGCAACTGGTTGATGTTCTTGGAAAGAATGGTACCTCTGGGTTTCAGGGCTTATCTGGTATAGGAACAATCTGGAGGTTTCAAGTTTCTGAAAAATAAGCTTAGTGAATGAAACTTTTACAGTCACAGCTAGAACCCTAGGTACTCTTTACGGTTTTCAGGAATACTGTTTGTTGGGGCTTGGCTTATCATGGCAATTTGTAATGATTAGCTGAAGCTTGCATATGAGTAACTTCCAGAATAGCCTCTTGACTCTATTTGAAATCTCTTAGCCACGGCAACCTTATTTTGTTACACTGCTTCCCCCCTTTTGGCCAAGAGGGCATTGTTAATTACATGATGACAGGACCAGGTTCATCCCTAGGAGTCATGTCCCACAGCCAGAAAAACTTACACCCCTGGGTGTCATGTCCAATACAGGGGTGTGGGTAATGAGTTTATATGCAGAGCTGGGCTTAGAGAGGCCACATCTGAGGAACAAAAGAAATTGTCTAGAAGTGACTCTTAGGCATAGATATAAGAAGTCTTAGCTTTCTAGTTACAGAAAAAAGTTTCATAAGAGCAAGCTTCAAGATCAAGGGCTTGGCCCATTAACTTGGGAATCCCTAACGTGGTTTTATATAACTTTTTATCTTAAGAGGTGATATAGGCTAAATAAAGATTTAGACAAATAAATGATTGAGGTATTTCAAATTTCTTTAATGGAACGAAAAGTAAAAAAAGTTCTTGTCCCATCATACCCTATTTTAAGGGATAACAGAAAATGCTAACATTTTCTGAAATTTCCAACTTATATATATCACATGGGTGTATATTTGTGATATTTATATAAACTAATTAATAATGAAAACTATGATACTGGGGAGCACTGAAGTGAACAAGTCTAATAATCAATATAGTATGTTTTACATTTTTTTCCTTGTTTAAACCCAAAATGAAAGAGTACATTAGCATCTCTGGAAAGATACACCAAGAACAAATTTCATAAGGTACAATGATGAACACAAGGTACAAGACAAAGTTCTGATTAAACATGAATTTATTGTATACTGTAGATTTTATCTCAACAAAATTGCATTTAAAAAAAAAAAAAAAGAATTTACCCACCTGTAAACCATTTCATTAGGAGCTGAGTCATCAAAAGCATAATCAAAACGAAATGTTTGGTTTTCTAGGTACCTTGTTAAATCTACTTTTTGTTTTGGCTCATGTACCATCACGACATCTTTACTGGGGATTGTGATTACATCAAGATCTTTCATCTGAGTTTCTAAAGAATAAACAAAAATCAATGTCCAGTAATTTTCAAATATTTGAATATATAAAAACTATTTTAAGTAGTAAAAATTCAGATAAAAATAAGGACTTTTGCAAATATAAAAATAATATCCCAGGTGGGCAACAGTGGCTCAGTGGCAGAATTCTTGCCTGCCATGCCAGAGACCCAGGTTCGATTCCTGGAGCCTGCCCATGCAAAAATAAATAAATAAATAAATAAAATAATACCCCATAGATATTCTAAGTTCAGTAAGACAGAGTATTTCAACAACAAAAGAAAAACATTAAGATTTCTGTGAGGTGACAATAAGGAATGGCAATGATTAATAGGCCAATAACACATCAACAGGTGTATGGGTATCTACATAAAGGCTATGTACAAATGAAAGGAAATAATTTACATTTAACTCTTTCACCAATTTGTTTTATGTTATTATCAAAATACATTAAAAAACAGTATAAAATTAAGATTTTATTAGAGCTCATTAAGTATCATACCTTTTTTATTGAGAGGCCGTTTCCTTACACAAACACATATCCTGTGCTCATCAATCTATAAATAAAATATTTTAGTTGAGTGACTATCAGTCATAAGTAAAAGAATGAGAAGTCAATTATGTAATATTTCCTTCAGAGGTCTTAGAAATTATGTTCATCATAAATGTTTAATTTAAGAAAAAAATCAGCATACAAATTTTAATGGTTACCGGGTATAATTATTTCTAAAAATTTGAGTGCAAGAGAAACGTGCTTGTTTTGTAATTTGGTAAGCTATAACCTTAGGAAATAAGTTTTTAGAGTTCTACTGTTCTTAGTAGCATTAAGTTCACATTAAGAAGTGGCCTTACTAGCAACACAACAGAAAAAGATATAAAATGTTAATATAGAGAAAAGAAATAAAAGTAGTAATAATAGTAAAAAAAAAAAAAAAAAAAAAAAATGGCCTTACTCATTTCCAGAATGCTAGCTAGAAAAAAACAGAAGTAAAATTCCTACCAAGTGGCATATTTTCAGGCTGATTAAACAGAAAGCTGTTGCCAAAGATGGCTAAGACAAGAAACAATTCCCAGAGCATTACTAAGCAAAATAATTTGAACAATTTTATAAATATGTCAATTCTTACACATAAATATTCCCACGTAAAATTTACGTTCTGATTACCTGCCTCCTTTTAGTAGTAATTATCCTAAAGCAGGGATTGGCAATCTATGGCCAGTGGGCCCAATCTAGCCCACTATCTGCCTTTGTTTTGCTGTAATACAGCCATATCCATTCATTAATGTATTGTCTATGGCTGCTTTAATGCTAACAAGAGCAGAGTTGAAGCTGCAAGAGAGATCATATGCCCCACAAAACTGAGAATATTTATTGTTGGGCCCTTTACAGAAAAAGCTTGCTGTCCTAAAGCCTGAACTCAGATATAGTAGGTTAAATACATGCATTAGTAGAAAGGCCTAAAATATATGGGATACAAATATTATAAACCCTCTATCAAATCAATATATTACATCTGCCTAACACTAACTTATCTGTGTAGCCAATACATTCTATGGATGCTAGGTCAGACGGTTATTTCTCATAAATGCCAATTATTCACAAAAGCATTCTCTATCTGATAAACTATCATTTCTCAACAGGAAAGGAGTGAGGAGTGTGAGACAGTAAAACGCTCTTTGAATATAAGGTTTATGATTTACCACAGCTTTCAACAATGAGCATTTATTGTTAAAGCCAGGATAAAATTTATTTTAGAATGGCCAATCAACGAGAAGTAAAAGCTAAATGGAATGATGGTGGGATTTATATGGCAAAGTAGTAGCTTTGAACTGAGATAAAAGCGAGGGGACCTCGTCCCAATCAAGATGGCAGAATGAGATGCTTCAGGGTTCCATCCTGCCATAGAAACTCTGAACAGCCAAAAAAGAACTGGCAGAAGTATTTTTCCCAAGATCCAGAAAACAATTAAAGGGCTGCAGTAACAGCCCCGAATCAAGAAAAAGCCTGTTTAAAAGCAGTATGACTTCCTGGCACCTTGGCTGGCCCCTCTGCCATCCTTCACTGGTTCAATGCAGAGCTAGCCTACACTCTCAGCTTGCCAATAACTGGTCCTGGTTCTGGAGAGGGCAGGGTGAATAATTCTCGTGCACATACTGGGAGCATGTATGTCTAGCACAATCTATTTGATGTTGGCTTGAAGGACCCACCATCCCAGAACTTGCCCTGCTTGTAGAAGGCAGCTCCCCTAATGAATGCTATGGGAGAACAGTTAAGTTTGCTGTGGGGCAAAGGATTACTGGCTGTAAGACATTTAGTTCAGCAACTGGGACTGTGAGATTTTTCTATAAAAGAGAAGACATTTGGAACAATGTAAACAGGGGAATTTCTAGGCAGATGTAATATATTGATTTGATAGAGGTAAACACGCTCATGCCTAAAACACTACACATGTGCAATGAGGATTAGGGAGGCCCCTATGCTGTTGACTGGAGCGATTCAAAGTCAGTATATGGATAAGTCCTGAAGGAGAGGACTTGAACAGGTCTATCTGCAAAGACTCGGACAGGCGTTTTGTTTTGTTTTGTTTTTCCCTTCTTCTTTTCATTAGCTCCAGGCATTCAAGGAAAGCTCTGTCATAACACTAACTAGATACAAGCTTAATGAACAGAAGAAACCTTAGGTCTAAATTCCAGCAATGAAACATTATTAAATACCAAAATGTCCAGGTTTCAAAAAAGGTTACAAAACATACAAAGAAACAAGACACAATGGCTGAGGCAAAGGAAAAAATTAAAGCATTAAGCACCACAGGGGAGGGGGAATATCAGACAAGGACTTTCTAAAAATGGTCTAAATACACTCAAAGAGCTAAAGGAAAACATGGATAAAGAACTAAAGGAAAACGACAGACAAATATTAAGAGAATATGAATAGAGATGGAAATTATGAAAAGAAACCAGAGCTGAAGACCACAGTAACAGAAATTTAAAAATTCCCTAGACAGGTTTAGTAACAGATTGGAGCTAGTTGAAGAAAGATCAATGAACTTGAAGATAACACCACTGAAATCATCCAGTCTGAGGAGCAGAAAGGAGAAAGAATGAAGAAAAGTGGACAGAGACTGATGAACCTGTGGGACACTATCAATCATACCAATATATGCATTTGGGAGTCCCAGAAGAAGAAAGAGAGAAAGGGACAGAGAGAATATTTAAAGAAATAATGGCTGAAAATTTAACCAAAGACATGAATACAGACATCCAAGACATTCAATGGACAAACAAATAGACTCACACTCCAGCACAGAATAATCAAATTGTCAAATGCCAAAGACAGAGAATACTGAAGGCTCCATGAGAGAAGGAATACATCACATACAAGGGAGCCTCAATAAGATTAAATGCTGATTTCTCATCAAAACCTGTGAAGATAAGAAGGCAATAGGATGACTTATTTAAAATGCTGACTGCAAAAAAAACTGCCAATCAAAAATTCCATATCCAGCAAAACCATCTTTCAAAAATGAGGGAGATATTAAGATATTCCCAAATGTAACAAAAGCTGAGAGAGTTCATCACCACTAGACAAGCCCAAGAGATTAGCAAGAGAGAGTTCTGCAGGTGGGAAGGGAAGGACAGTAAATATCTGATCGAAGTAACGTGAAGAAATAAAGATGTACGGCGATGGCAATGGATGGGTAAATACAAATGCCAGTACTATTGTAATTTTGGTTTGTAATTCTACTTTTTATTTACAACAGGATCTAAATGAAAACTGTATTATAGTTTAATGATAAATCAGTGGGTTTGGATTAATAATGTATAAATACGTAATCTGTGACAAGAACTACATAAAGGTGGGGGGATGAAGGGGTATAATAATAGAAAACTAGTTTGTGTACAATACTTAAGTCAAGTTGGTATCAAAGCAAATTACAGATTTAGGATGTTAAATTTAAGCCCCATTGTGACTACAAAGAAAATATTGGAAAATATGCAAGCTCACAGAGGGAGATAGTAAGAGTATGGTTGGCCAGGGGTAGAGAGCACTGAGAAAGGGAAGTTAGTACAAAATGGGTGTAGAGTTCTTTTGGGGAGATTTTTTAATTGAATAGTCCTGTGTTTATTAAAAAGGGTGACTCATTAAAAGAAGGGTGGAGGGGTGCTTTCCCACATAGGAAATAGGTTTGATAGCCATGCAAAGATTTTTTTTCAAACATAAATGGAAGAAATAAAACAAGCCTTTCACAAATTCTTCTATAAAATATGAAGGAAGGCCTACTTCCTAACTTTTGATGAAACCAGTATAATTTTGATTTAAAAGCCCGACAAGGAATTATAAGAAAATTCCATACCAATCTTCCTCATAAAAATAGATCTAAAAATTTTCAACACAATTAAAAAATTTAAATCCAGTTATATGTAATAAAAACAATACATCATACCAATGGGATTTATTTTGCAGATGCAAGGGTAGTTTTTCTCTTAATTTTTTTTATTATATAATAAAACACATATAAAAAGCAAAGAAAGGAAAAAGCAGTAGTTTTCAAAACATTCTCCAACAAGTAGTTACAGGACAGATCCCAGAGTTCGTTATGGGCTACCACAACATCATCTCAGATTTTTCCTTCTAGCTGCTCCAGAACATTGGAGGCTAGAAGGAATAAATATTTTTTTATCATCACAAACAACATTTTTGTGAAAAATAACACATATACAAAAAAGCAATAAATTTCAAATCACAGCGCAACAATTAGTTGTAGAACAGATTTCAAAGTTTGGTATGGATTACAATTCCACAATTTTAGGTTTTTACTTCTAGCTGCTCTAAGACACCAGAGACTAAAAAAATATTAACATAATGACTCAGCAATCATATTTGTTTGTTAAATCCTATTTTCTCTGTATAACTCCACCATTACCTTTGATCATTCTCCCACTCTTTAGGGGTATTTGGCTATGCCCATTCTGACTTTGGAAGGAGCTGTCAATAATATAAGGAAGGGAGACGGATCTAGCTGATGTTCTGGAGAGGCTGGCCCCTTTAGGTTTCAGGACTTATCTTGTCCAGGGACTATTTGAGGAGATGGGTAAGTTTCAATAACGAAAGGTAAGGGTACTCCAACATTGTGAGATTTCTTTAACTTGATAACTGCACTTAAGTTGGGTACCTAAGTGAATATCCTTGTTCTTAGAAACATACATGGCAGTATTCAGTGTTGAAAGGGTATGATGTATACAACCTACACTCAAGAGCTCAAAAATGGATGGTTAAATAAACAGAGATGGATAATAAATAGAATGATACAACAAATACAGCAAAATATTAAAATTAGGGGATCTGAGTTTCTGGATGGGAAAGGACTAAGTTGGAATTCCCTGTATGAGGTTTGAATTTTTTTTTAACTGTCCTGTAAGTTTAAAAATACAATATTTCAAAATAAAAAGATAAAAAAAAAATAAGTGAGGATCAGACTAGAACTTTCCTAGCTACACCAAATAGTTATTCCTTAACTATTTGCTCTGCGCTTCCAAAGACTAGGAGGCTTGGCTTTGAAAAAAGCATTTCTGTGACAGCATGCCTGATAACATCAAATAACAGGAAATAAGCACAAAATGTGGATGATTTCTTGATTTTCTTCTTAAAACGTGGGGGATAAGCACCCATAAGGAGAGGAAATTACATAACTAAATATAATACGAATTTATTGGGAATCACATTTTTCTACGCATAAAAAATTTCAGAGCAATGGTCTACAAAGAAACTTACAGGATCTGCTGTTGTTAATGGTCTATAATCCAAACTTCCTCTAAAGTCTCGGATCATACACATAATTTCATAGTTTGGGTTTGTAGCATCAACATCCTATAAGAAAGAGAGAATTCATTATTCATTATAATAATGCTGTACTTGTTGCATTTATTTTAAGTTGTTTGAAAATTAAACTAATAGATTGTGTCATCTGTCATAGTCAAGCCCAAATTCGAACTGAAGAATGTACTATATTTTAATTGCAGAGTTCAAGTTTAATAATATGCTCAGGAATCACTTTCATATTAAGTAGACCATTCTGTTTATCTACATAGATTGTGAGCCAAATCAAAGACTCATTAAAGCCACCTTTGAACTACTTCAAAAATTCATCTGTTATACATATACCTTAATTATCCTAGAAAATGGAACAAGAGAAATTGTTCATCTTAACTACCAGGAAAAAACTCGAGCAAGTTGAACTTTTAGAAAAACTCATCTAATAAGACTTATCTTCCAATTTCTTAATCTACTGTTTCAGCAAAATAGAAAAATGGATCTTTTCTGTTCATTACCCATTCTTGTTGGCTGAGCATGTAAAAAGAACTTAAGGCATGATAAAACAGTCCCAAATTGATAGGACCTAGAACTTTAAAAAGATAAAAGCCAAGATAATTTTTTAAACTCTCTATTATTAAATGCTGACTGAAATTTAGTTTCTTGCTTCAAAACTGAGAAAATTCAGGTGAAGGTACAAATGGCAGTAGTCAAACAAGTAAAAAATTAATGAACCCATGAATAATAAATGAACATTCTAAGAACCAGATTTTTTCATACATCATATTCAGATTTGCTTTAAATGTAACTAAATTCTAAAACTGTTACTGAGACAATCTTTCGATTAATCTTCTAAAAGTAATACCAGCAATGTCAGAGGAGAAGCAGAATGTGAAATAAAAATTAAGAGTCACAAGATGTATAAGTATGTATAAAGTACCTACAGGAAACACCAGGTGGCATCTGTGCTAAGGATCAGTGGATATATGTCTTGTGTATTATTTATTTCAAAAACGAAAAACCTTGTGCCTGATGGATGCTCTTTTTGTCCAGGGTATGGGCAAATGAGTAAAAACAAATATATAAATAACAGGGGGAGACAGAGGGTAAAAATTGGATAGATTGAAATACTGTGGGAGAGGGAGAGGTAAAGGATATGGGATGTATGAGTTCTTGTTTTTTTTTTTATTTCCTTTTCTGGAGTGATGCAAATGTTCTAAAAATGATCATGCTGAAGAATACACAACTAGGTGATGATACTGTGAGCCACTGATTGTATAACATGGTTGGACTCTAGGTGTGTGGATACTTCTCAATAAAAATATAAAAAAAAAAATCCAACAAAATTCTAACGTGACAATCTGTCACAGGATAAAGGACCAGTATTCCATACAATTTCTACCACTATTAAAACAGTGTATTACCATCTGAAGGCAACAAGTGGGAGAGGCACCAAAGAGATCTGCTTTCCACACATAAACACTCTTACTATAGCCATCAACTCAAATGAAAATCTAAGAGAAAGGAAACTTTACCTGAATCTTAAAAATAGCAGGGATAATTACTAAGCTAGAGTATACTTAGTTAAGTCTTCACTGAGCATCTATTATGAATCACTGGGAAATGCAATGAGGACATTACAGTAAATGAGATTAAATATGTGCCTTCACAGAGCTAAGGGTCAAGAGTAGGAGAAGAAAAGTAAACACTTGAAGGTAAACATATTATGTTGTAAAAACACCTGGTTCAGGCCAAGAGCCAGGGAAGGAAATGATGTCTAAGCTAGAAAGGATATAGATTGGAGCAAAAAGGTATACAGAGCTGGGGGTGTTAATTGCAGGCAGGATTTGAAGGCACAACTGCAACATAAAATACAACTCATGAAATGGAGAGAAATAAGACTGGACAGCTAACATAGCTAGGTCACACGAGAACTTCTATGACATGCTAGGACTTAGAATTAAATTCTGAGAATGATACAGAACCATTAGATATTTTAAGCAGGAGAGTATGACCTGGTTATATTTCATTTCTAGTTTCAGAAAACAAAGTAACATTCACCTTTCAATATTTATTCAGTATCAAATTCTGAGGCACAGAATTTGCTAGATGCTCAGATGCAAAGAAAAAGGATAGCTGTAGCTCCATAATTATCTTCTATATACAGCAAAATAAGTCAGAAACATAATCATCTAATTATCTATTTAGAAGGTAAGACTAATAGCAAAGGAGCATTCTCGTCATTATATAACTGATAAATGATATCATAAAGTTAGTTTAAAGAAATTATCTTCATTTCATTGTGCCTCGTGAATATCTAAATACTAATACTTAGGTAAAAATGGCTATTATAGGGTGGGCCATGGTGGCTCAGCTGTCAGAGTTCTCACCTGCCATGCCACAGACCTGGGTTCAAATTTCCAGTGCCTGGCCATGCGAGGAAAAAAAAGGATATTATATAGAAATATGATTAATAGTCTGAAAATAAAGTATCATTTAATAGTCAGTTGAAGCAAGTTAAGTTTGCAAGTGTTTAAGTTTCTTGAAGCCTAGGACTTTTCCTGATTTACCTTTACCACAGAGTTAACACAGTGTACCACATGCAACAAATGTTGCTGAGGTCTCCTTAGTATAATGGGTCGAAGAAGATGGTGTCAGAAGCACTGATCCTATCTCAAGGACAGAATTCAAAAAGGGTCCCTAATGCGTCATTCAGTGGTTCTTGAATTTCTTTAAGTAATGTACTCCCTTGAGAATCAGCTGAAAGCAAAATCTTTTTCCCTAGAGAAGGTGGTAAATATAGGAACATAAAAATTTACACAAAATTAGAGGATTTACAGACTCCAGAAAAATAGTTTGCACATATTACATGAAAAAAGTCTTAGAAACAAGCTGTCTTTAAAATGTAATTTCTTAGAAAGCTATTAAATGTATGAATTTTTATATTTGAATTTTTGTATTAATTTGACTATACAGAGTTATTATGAAACTAACTCTGGTCAGAAGACAAAAACAAAGAGATGTACTGTCCTATCCACAATATTCTACATTAGTATTGCTAATTCCATGGAAAGCTAAAGAATGTTTTTCCACTTCAAAAAAGTTTTAAAAAATGATATGGAATTTAACCCTTTCATACTTATTAAGGAGCTAGGACAAAATCACATAGTAGGCTAGCCTATATTAAAATACATATATTAAGTGTGTTTATATTACTATTAAAGATAACCTTCATTATCAAACTTATGTTGTAGTTGGGTTATGTGTTGTTATTAAACAGAATTTTCAGCATTTAAAGTCAGAATCTAGCATCTCACATTTTAACACTGGCTCTCTGGTTTCAAAAGCTATCTACTAAATGAACAGTTTGTAAAGGAACAATGTTTGTAAAGGAATCCCAAAATCTTTAAGCCTGAAATCATGGGACAAAGGTGATATTAACAAATCTAATCACTGTACTCATCTGAGAGAGAACTACTGAGATACTAACAAATTACTAACTGAAAGCAGGGTTTTGTTTGTTTTTTTTTTTTTTTTTGGCATGGGCCCAAATTGAACCTGGGTCTCTGGCATGGCAGGTGAGAACTCTGCCACTAAGCCACTGTTGCCTGACCAACTGAAAGAGTTTTATATATAATTTTCATTTAAAATATAAAGAAATCCTTAACACTTATTGAGTGCTCTCTGTGCCAGGCACCATACTACCTACTCTTACACAGGTTATGGTTTATTCTAACCATTTTAATATATTCTTCTTTTCCTTAGTCCTCTTTTTTTACAAAGGGAAGCACAGTGCCTGGTCATGAAGGTACCAACGTACAGAGACTAAGAAGAACAAACAATACGCACAGAATAAATACTTTCATATTTATACTGGACAATTATTCTTTATAATTAGGATCTGATCCACCTGAAAATAGATGAGCCAAAGAATAGGTGGTATTAACTTTTCCTTCACAGAAAAGCTATTTTTGTAAAGATACTAAGATGAATTCAACAAAATTATACACAAAAAGCATTCATGTTTTATGGAGATTAATTGAAAACAGCTTTTCTAAAGTGATATAAGTAATGAAATATTCACCAATAAGGTAATCAATGGAGTAATTGGCAATTTCATGAATACGCAAATAACAATACTGAGTATGAATCAAAACACTAGGAAATTCCCCCTTTTACCAGAGCATGTTGAACTTAACCATGTAAAAAAACAACAATGAAAATGTATAATATAATCATGTACTTTGGCTGGCTGTATAGTTTTTCTTATATGGGCAGGCACCAGGAATTGAACCCAGGTCTCCGGCATGGGAGGCAAGAATTCTGTCACTGAGCTACCATCGCAGTACCCTGGATATTTTTATGACTGTGTTTTTAGAATTTTTGTTTTATCAAAAGACTACTATCCTTGAATGTTATAATATATATTAGAATGCTGTAACACAAGGGCTCAAAATGGAACAAACTTTGTAGCTAGCATATATCAATTAAAACATGAAAAGTACATAGAGAAAAATTCAGTTCTGATAACTTATTTTCATAGGAGTTTATATTATTCCCCAATATCTACTAAAGGAATTCGAATTTTAAAATGAATGTCTCAACTGTTTCCCCCCCCACACACACACACACAAACACACACACATAAATTAGTCACTTTTATTGACATAGTCTAATCTTTGGATGGTGCATATACAAAATATGTTTTATGTTACAAACCTGAGCTCTTTTTTCTCTAAGTTCTTGCTGTTGTAGTCTCCTTTTTTCTCGTTTTTCTTGTAATTTTTCTACTTCTTTCACACAATTAGATTTTCTACGTGCTAAAAAAAAAAAAACACCACCATGAGCTGCAACTGTCTAGTTTTCTTTTTTAAGAGTATCACACTGATACATAAAAATTTTATGTATGATTTCACCACACACACACACAAAAAAAGAAAAAAAAATGTATGCAGTGGCAAAGCATACCCATAGTGATGGGTGTTAAGTTTTACTAATGAGCTGCTTTAACAAAACAAGGAACAGGAAAATATACAAGTAAGAGTCATAAAAAAAAAAATGACTCAAACACATTGATACATGTCATCTCTTGGTTTAGAATCATAAGAACTGTCAAATTACCATCTGACCAGAATTTTAATTTACATGTACAAAAAACTTTTTTTCTCCAAAAAAATAAATGTAAAAATTCAATTAAGAGACTAAACTACTAAGAGAAAAATTCAATTTTCCACAATGATGACCAAGAGAAAATACATGTATGTCTAAAAATGACTGAATCCTTTATACATACAAGGGGGTCCAAATTCCTTTTTTGCAGCTTGAACTGGAGATATATCTGAAATACTACCATTCTGTTGTGCAGAAGAAGACTGTTCAGGAAGCTGACTAGGCCGCACACGTGCAGAACCAAGCACTGTAAACAAAACAAAATTTTAAAATCAGAGGAGAAAATTAGTAAAAGCAAATTGTGGCAAAATGAAGTGAAATATTTCAAAACAAGTGATACTTAAAAGCTGCAGTTAACAATTGCCAAGTTTTCTATTTGTATCAATATGAATAGAAAGTATGTAATAATTCTGCTAAAAAACCTGACATAAGCCAAAGGAGGATTTCAAGACAAGATATGCATAGTTAGGTTCCACACTAATGCAGTATCAATTAAAAAACTCAATCTGAATAATTTATATAAAAACCAAAATCAAGCTTGATATTTAATAATCATTTAAAAAATAAGCATGTATAAAATAAGAATTTTCAATCCATACTCATTTTTAAAAATCCCCACAATTCACAAGTACAGAAAAGTAAAAACTTAAAAGTTTTTCAACCCTTTCTGTATTCTAAATTCCACTCTTTGCTCCTCAAATGTGCAAATCTTCAGCAAAGAATTTCCCAGTGTGCATGTTTTAGAAGTGGAAAAAAGACTATAAACTTAAATACAAACATCATATTTTAAAAAGAAATGTAAATTTTCACAAGGCTCAAAGAATGGCTTTTAAGTAAAAGATTTTCTCATTTCTCCAATCTCTCTTCTAATACCTACACCTCTCCCTGCCCCCACCATCCACACATTCAGAGACACACCATGATGAGAAATGATAGCTATAAACTGCTGAACAGTAGAAAAAGGAATTATGTTTTACATCTCTGGTTGAAAACATTTGGAAAAACTACGGTTAACTGCAATTTATACAGGTTCAGTTTTCTTTAGCTGACTCCAAAGTTATCTATGACCCTTTCTGGAAGCCTGTTAGCTAGAAAGTCATGTTTAACATCAAGATGATTAAATTTACCTTTGGGAAATCAATTAACTAACCACTTCCCCACTCTTTTTTCCCTCATAATACTCTCCTTCAATCCACAAAATTATTGGCTACGTGAGATGAATGAAAATGTGCATATTTAATAGAATTTCACATTCATCGCACACACCTTTTAAATTATTTTACAAAATATTACTGACATTATTGTACTAGGAAATCAAGATACCAATCTTAAAATTAGCCAAGTAAAATTTAAAGGAATAAAAAAGTCAAGGGTAATATTTATTTTTTATTTAACTTGCCACAGCCATACTAAGAAGTCAATAGGCAAAATTAATAGATTAATTTTTACTTTACCTCTATTATCTCTTGGAGGAGGGTCATTCTTAATAGAAGCCACAGTCCGTCGATTCTATAAAAGAGAAACATTTTCATTATATTTTCTTTCCTCGCTATTCATATATGTCATAGTATCAATTTCCTTTAATTAAACAAAAATAAGCACATGACAAATGCTGGGATCTGTTCTACAACTACTTATTAAAGAGTGCTTTGAAAATTATTGCTTTTTTCTTTTTTTGCTTTGTATATATGTTATATAATACAATTAAAAATTTTGTATAAGTTACATAATAGATTTAAAAAAGGGAATTTGGGGGTTCTAACAATTATAATTGAATTAAACAAACACAATCCTTGAAAAAAGTAAGCAGATATACACTAATATAAAACCAAGTAGAGGAGAACTATAATCTTCTAATGAGTTACTACTAATGTAAAGGATATTCAAATTCCTTTATATAAGAGAGATTATTTTTCACTCTCCCACCACCAGGAAAAAAAAAAATTCAGGAATTAAATATCAGCCAGGTATTGCTGGAAACATTATGCGTTTTAATTCATTTAATCTTCACAATGACCCCATTTGGTCGTTTTTACTGTAAATCCTGTTTCATAAATGAGGAAACTGAAGCAAAGCAAGTTTAAGTAACTTCCCCAAGATAAGGCATTCTCACTACAATGTATGCTTTAACTACCATGCTGTTCTGCCAAAAGCATGTAAAATATTTCATCTTTGGATATTAGAGGAGTAATTAATAAAAATGTTAGTTTTAAGCATTTAACTGTGGTTAAACTGAAATATCAAAATACTATGAAATGCTCATTATCAGTTATCCTAAAAAGGTTACAGTAAAGTTTCAAAGACTAGGGTACTGCATAGATTAGGGCAACACATTTTTGGTCCTATTATTTATTTACCAAGGCTTCATTTCTTTTCACCTGAAAAAAAGACACCATCTGAAGTAATTAGTAGTTCCCCACTATAACTGTATATTCAAATCAGATGAGTACTATTAAAAGAACATTGATACTAGAGCCTCCATTTAGATAAAATAAAACTGAATCTCCTAGGGTGTGGGGTCTAGGAATGAGCATTAAAAATTTTCCAGGTGATTCTAATGCACAGCAAAGGTTGCTAATGATATGTTAAGAAGGATAAACTATGAAGCTCCTCCAAGGTTTTGAAGACAAATATAAAAACAGTCCATTAATAAGTGGTAATTACTGACCTTTAAGAAGTGAGTCTCAAAATGCTTAATTATATAAATTGAAAATTTGCTTTAGGTTCACAGGCACTGTTTAACAAAGCAGAATGTTTTGCTAATATATGTTAAGCTTCTAACATAGTATAACTGGACGCTTATGTATGTGTCCTCCCTGAAAGAGTAAATTCCTAAAGGCTGAAATCCATGCCATATTCATCTTTGTATTTTTCTGTGTCTGGCAAGTATACCTAATACAATGGGGAAAAATAAATGCTGGCTGAACTGAACACAACTGTAGTACAAACAACTTTGGAGGGACTACGTGTTTCCAAAAGAATTGTATTTTTGTGAAAAGTTTCAATTTTGAAAGGAAGAAAATTACATTTAGTAAGGACAAAAAAGTTTGAGAAGACAGTACCAGCTTCAAAGTTTATCTTCACAGGTAAGTTGACTACATTTTATCACTTTCTGTCCTTCTTTAACAACACAGAGAACAGAATTACAATTTCATAAGGCTATCAAGAATGGGTATTTATTACGCACATCAAACGACTATTCTGCTTTATCAAAGTCATATGTGTACATTCAAACACTGAAAAGCTAATGATTTTGACCCATATCTTCTGAGAAACTATCAGAATATTTCCAATTAAGCAGGGAATTTGGAGGTTCTAACAATTACCATAATTGTGAATTAAACAAACACAATCCTTGAATATATGTGCATACAAATACGGATTGCAGAAAGAACTAGTCTTTTTTTAAAAAAGCAAACTAATTGATATTTAAAACATATTCTTTATAGCCTACCTACCAATTCCAGACCTGCAATAACACATACACACATATTATACTCTGAATTTTCATCACTAACCTTTACAATTTTGTTTACTTTGGCTGAGGATGTTGGAGGTGGAGGTGTTTCTGGACTGGGTTCAATTTCTTCATCAGGTACAAGGTCGGGGTTAAGTGAAAAGATGCTCTCCAGGTCAATCTTTTTAAAATACACACAAACATTTTGAAATGATAATTAACCTTTTATTTTTCAAATAAATGTACAGAGTAAATAACTCTGCCTTGCAAACTATATTATCTGGAATTAAAATCTACATATATTTAAAGAATCTCTCTTAAGATAACATTTTGGAGCCTTGATTATATGAACTACTAACGACACAGTGATCAATAGGCCTACATAATTAACTATTTTAGCAACTTACAAATTTTGTGAGCTCAGTTAAAAGAATAGTATATTTTCACCTAATAATTAATGATAGAAGTGACAAGATATGTAGAAATAATCTCCTTTTCTTTGCATGAAAATTTTTATCAATTGAAACAATTTTTCAGGGACTAATAGTATTATATATATTTTTCTTTTTTGTTTCATATTCAGAATTTCAATTGCAGGACTAGGAATAAAATTTAACCAGCGATCATACCTCTTTGCCTTTTGTATCTCCATTTTCTATCCATTCAACAGTTACACTTTCATTATCTTCATTTAAAGATGTTACCATTGCTTGATGTATTCGGCCTAAGTGGGAATAAAACATAAATGAATTATGGCATTTCTCAACAATGTCAAAGGCAATTTTGTATCTTTGTCCATGGGTTCATAAAACCCATTAGCTATTTGTCAAGACCATAAATTCAAGAAATTGAATGAGACTGAAAGCTTTTTTTTAGCTATAAGATAAATGGTTACACAGCCCCTGCTTAAATACCTTCAGCGGACATGGACTTGTTTTATTTCACTTAGTATTTTACGCTGTTAAACAGTTCTAATCATTACAAAGTTCCCTATTATTAGTCATTTCCATACAGCAGAAAAATTCATTTTGCAATTTTTACTACAATCCTGATATGAAACTTTCTACTTAAAAATCACCACAGCATACTTTTCAAATAAATTTACACAAAGTAAACTGAAAAAATTATTTTTAAATTACTGAGAAAAGGAATCTGATTCCAAAAACGTTGGGAAATGCTAACCTAAAATATCCTTTTTTCTACATATTGCCTATCTAAATCCATTCAATTCCTTATTTTTTCTGACTACTCCAGCAACTACTATCTATAGAGGACATTATACATAATGTATTTTCACCTGTCAACTCCCTCTTTATATACTGTAAATGTTTCCTGTTAATACTGTAGGATCCAAATACTTATTTTAATTATTACATAATGTATTCTATTACATTTGTAATAATGTGTATAATACCTAAAAACGTCACTTAGCTTGCATGCAACTTTTTACTATTATACATAGTGGAATGATAAGTGTTTGTCAGGTATTTCTGGAGGACAAATTTATAGAAGCCACAATTGTGGCTTTAGTACCACAGAGCCCAAAGTAGCCAGAGACCTTTGGAGACCAAGAAGGAAAATGCCCGCGATGGAGGGGGCGGGGGCGGGGGAGGAGGCAAGGAGGGGGTGGGAGGGTGCGTCAACAAACAAGAAGCCTGGAGAGAAAGCTAGCAGCCACCACGTTTGCCATGTGCTTTTCCAGTTGAGAGAGAAACCCTGAATGTCAGGGGACTTCTTGGACCAAGGTATCTTTCCCTGGTTGCCTTTGATTGGACATATCCATAGCTTTGCTTTAACATGGACATTTTTACAGCCTTAGAACTATAAATTTACAACTTAATAAATCCCCCTTTTTAAAAGCCGTTCCATTTCTGGTATATCAGATTCTAGCAGTGTGCAAACTAGAACGTGGATTAAGAACATTACTTTAAAATTTGTTTCTTTTACACAACACTCTTCTGAAATTCATCTATGTAAACCATAGTTCACTCATTTTCACTACTATATAGCATTTCATTACATGAATGTGTCAAAATTTGCTTATCCTACTGGTGATGCATATTTGAATTGTTTTAGGTTTTTGCCATCAGGAACAATGGTGAAATGGAATATATATATATATATATATACTTATATATAGTGTACTGGTAAAAACATGCAAGAAATTCTCTGGGGATATATACTTACAGGATAGTAGATGGCTGTACCTATAATCCTACTAGGAATTGCTTCAACTTCACAAAATACTTATTTGTCATATTTAACGATACACTGTAGTTTTAATTTCTCTGACTTAATGAGGTGGTGTCTATTTTCATGTTTGCTAGCTATTCTGGTTTCTCTTCTGGAAATGTTTTTTGAGTGTCTGTCTTTTTTCTTACTGTTTCTCTACAGAAATTCCCTACATATTCTTGATATTAATTTTTTGCTATATGTGTTATAAATATTTCTCAGGTTGTGGTTTGTCTTTTAACTTTCTTTAGGCGTTTTTTCTTTTCATGAATTTATGTTCTTAATTTTAACACAGACAAATGTTTTTCTATTACAGCCTTTTGTGTTATAAAATTCTTCCTGGGATTGAGGCATTAAGACAGTATATTTTATAAAAAGTTTCCATTTGGCATTTTTGACTTTTATATAGGATAACATAATTTCCATTTTTTCCATCTGGAAAATAAATTTTTCAAGTATAGTACCCGAAAAGCTCTTCCTTCCCCTACTATCTCTGTCATATTTTGTATTTCTGAACCAAAATTACAGACTTCATTATTATTATAACTCTGCAGTCAAAGTCTTGCTATCTGTTAGAATAAGCCTTCCTGCCTTATGTCCCTTAAGCTTAGTTTATTTGATTTTTTGTCTTTTGCATGTCTGTATAAACTCAATAGTTTCTCTAGTTCCAAAAATTGAACAATAACAAAATACTATCCATTAGGATTCTGATTAGAATTTGAATATTTTGTTCTTGATTTTTATATCCTATACAAGAGTGATATGGGCTAGCAGTTTTCCTTTCTCATATCAACCTTACTAGATTTTGGTACCATTTTAGCTAGTCTCCTAAAATGAGCTGTGGCAAAGTTCCTTGTTTCTATATTATGGGATAGCTAGAACGAGATTAGAATTATTTGTGCCATGAATGTTTGGTAAGCATAGTTAAAACATCTTGGCTTGAGGTTTTATTGTAAGAAGATTCAATTTCCTTAATCATATAGAATTATTATAGTTTTCTATGCTTAGCTGTTGTTCTAGTTTGCTAGTTGCCAGAATGCAACACACCAGAGACAGTTTGGCTTTTAATAAAAGGGGATTTATTTTGTTAATTCTTCAGAGGACAGCTAACTTTCATCTGAGGTTCTTTCTTATGTGGAAAGCCTCAGGATAATCTCTGCTGGCCTTGTATCCAGGCCTCTGGGTCCCAACAACTTTCCCCGGGGTGATTCCTTTCTGCATCTCCAAAACGCCTGGGCTGAACTGCGAGGGCTGAGACGAGTAATGCCAAGTTGCTTGGGCTGTGCTACATTATGCTCTCTCATTTAAGCACCAGCCAATTAAGTCAAATGTCATTCATGGCAGCAGGCGTGCCTCCTAGCAGACTGCAGATGTAATTGGCAACAGACGAGGTTCACGTACCATTGGCTCATGTCCACAGCAACAGAACTAGGCACATTCACCTGGCCAAGTTGATAACTGAATCTAACTACCACAGCTGTTTTGATAATTTCATTTTATTTTAGGAATTTGTTTTATATAAATTTTTGCATTTTTGGCATAGTTGTTCAGAATATCCAATTATTATCTGTTTAATACCTGTGGCATCTGAAATGACATTTACCTTTGAAATCATAATTTCCTGGTAACTTTTTACTTCAGCAATCTCACTTGAGATTATCAAGTTTGTGCTTTTTAACTTTCCTAAGGTTTTGTTGAGACTTCTAATGTTATTAACACTTAATTATTGTTTTTATTATTATTTCCTTCCTGCAACTTACTCTGCTCTGCTTCCACTCCCCACCTCAATTCTTAAGAAGAATGCTTTAGCTCACTATCTTCAACCTTTATCTAACAAGCAATTATGGTTACACATCTCCCTCCAGGGCCCACTTTAGAAGCATCCAAAACATTTTTGTATGCGGTACTTTTGTTATTGTTCGGCTCCAATTATTTTCTAGTTTTCCTCACAATTTCTGCTTGGGATATTTCTGGATATTGTGTCAATGACATCTACAGGTGAGACATCTGAACAATCAGAACAAAACCACAAATAAGTAGTAAGACTTTCCCAGTGTGCAGTGACTGAATATCACCCCTGTATTTCTATTTTAACTGCATTGTGGTAAAAATATCTATTCCAACTGCTAGTAATACTATGAAGTGTGTTAAAATTTGCTTACATGATCAATTTTTATAAATGTTCCATGTGTGTTTGAAAAGAAGTTGTTGGATGCAGTGTTCAATGTTTATAAAACTAAGCTTTTTAATTGAGCTGTTTAAATCCTTTATTGATTTTGTCTGCTTGTTGTATCAACTACTGAGCAATGTATTTTAACAGTTTCCTTATAATTATGGATGTCTGGTAGTAATATAGCTATACTAGCTCTTATTATTATTGGCTAGTTAAGTCTTTCGCGTCTTTTTATTTTAGATTTCTCTTATAAACAGCATATAGCTGTATTAGTAAATGTTCTTTGTCTTACCTGGCAAGTTAAGCCCATTTTATACACTGCTTATAATTAATCTTTAATTGCGGTAAAATATACATAACATAAAAATTGTTTTAATCATTTTAAGTATCAATTCTATGACATTGAATATACTGACAATATTGTGTAATGTTCACTAATATCTATTACCAGACTTTCATCATTCCAAACCAAAACTCATTTTCATAAAGCAATAATTCTCCATTTTCTTCTCACCCCATCCCTGGGAACCACTATTCTGCTATCTCTACAAATGTGCTTATTCTAGGTATTTCATATAAAAGAAATCACACAAAGTTTGCATTTTTGTGTCTAGTTTATTTCATGCAACATTATGTCCTTGAGGTTCACCCGTGTAGTATGTGTTAGCTTGAAAATGTTGTGTACCTCAGAAAAGTCATGCCATTTAATACTGATTCAATATTGTAGAATGGAAACTCTTTTGATTAGATTATCTCCGCGCAGACTTAGTGCTCCCATTTGTAGGTGGGACCTTTTGATAAGAAGATGTGGCATGCACAACTGTGGGTGTGACCTCTTGGTTAGGTAGAGATGTGACTCTGTTCATTCAAGGTGGGTTCTGATTGGATTACTAGAGTCCTTTAAAAGAGGAAATATTTTGGAGAAATTTCACAGCAAATGCAAACTCTTGGAGAACAGTTACTTCAGAGATGACAGAGACACAGATGTTTGGAGGTGCTCTGGAGTGCCCACAGAGAGAGATGCCTAGACACAGGTACAGCCCAGTAGACTTTGCCTGTGCCTTCCCATAAGATGCTAAGCAAGTCAGAACTCAGTCTTGTGTCTCAGAGGAACTGGGTGAAGGTCAACACTTAGAGAGCAAACTCCTGGCATCAGAAGCTCGAAGCAACAAATTGGGAACAAGGACTAGCAAATGCCAGCCATGTGCCTTCCCAGCTGACAGAGGTTCTGGACAGCATCAACCTTTCTTGAGTGAAGGTAACCTCTTGTTGGTCCCTTAATTTGGACATTTTTCACGGACTGAGAACTACAAACTTAATAAATTCCCTTTTCAAAAGCTGTTGCATTTCTGATATACTGTATTTCGGCAGCATTAGCAAACCAAACTGGTAGGATGCACCAGTATTCCATTTATATTTACGGCTGAATAATAGTCGATTGCATGGATATACACTACATTTTGTTTATCCATTAATCTGTTGATGGATACTTGGGTTGCTTCTACCTTCTGATTACTGTGAACGATGCAGTGATGAACACTGATGTACAAACATCTGAAGCCCTGCATTCAATTCTTTTGAGTATACACCTAGGAATAGAACTGTTACATCATATGGTAATTCCATGTTCAACATTCTGAGGAACTTCCAAACTGTTTTCTTCAGTGGCTGCACCATAATATATTCCCATCAATGTATGAAGGGTTCCTATTTTTCCACATTCTTGTCAATAATTGTTATTTTCAGTTTTTAAAATAACAGCAATCCTTACTGGGTGTGAAATAATATCTCATGGTTTCATCTGCATCTTTAAAGTGTAATAATGTTGAGCAACTTTTCATATACTTATCAGCCATTTGAATATCTTTTTTGGAGAAAGGTCTATTCAATTAGGACTTAAAACTATCTTCTTGTTTTGTGCTTTCTAGTCAATCTAGCTTTTCAATGTGTCTTTTATTTTTTTTCACGCGTTTGAACTATTTTTGCCTATTCTATTACTTTTTAATAATTTTGAAATTGTGAAATATATATACAAAAAAGCAATAAATTTCCCAGTACATTTTAACAATTAGTTATACAACAGATTCTGAAGTTTGATATGGGTTACAGTTCCACGATATTTAGTTTTTCTTCTAGCTGCTCTAAGACACTGCAGACCAAAAGAATATCAATATAATGATTCAGCAGTCATACTCATTTGTTAAATCCTATCTTCTCTGTTATACTCCTCCTTCTCTTTAAATAACATATATACATAAAAGCAATAAATTTCAAAATACATCACAACAATTAGATGTGGACCAGATTTCAGAATTTGGTATGGGTTAGAATTCCACAATTTTAGGTTTTTGTTTCTAGCTGCTCTACATTACTGGAGGCTATAAAAGACATATCAGTATAATGTTTCTGAGCTCAAACTCATTTGTTAAACCCGACTGTCTCTTTATAACAGCACCATCACCTTTGATCTTGCTCCTAAGGGGTATTTGGGCTATAACAATTCCAACTTTTGCATGTTGGAAGGGGCTGTCGATAATATGGACTAGGGGGATGGAACTAGTTGATGTTCTGGAAAGGCTGACCCCTCTGCATTTCAGGGCTTAACTAGTCCAGGAACCCATCTGGAGGTTGTAGGTTTTGGAAAGTTACCCTAGTGCACGGAACTTTTGTAGAATCTTATATAATTTTTGGTTGGGGTTTGGCCAGTTATGATAGATAGCAATATTACCTGGAGCTTGTGTAAGACTGACCTCCAGAGTAGCCTCTAAACTCTATTTGAACTCTCCCAGCCACTGAAACTTTATTAGTTACACTTCTTTTCCCTCTTTTGGTCAGGATGGAATTGTTGATCCCATGGTGCCAGGGCTGGACTCATTCCTGAGAGTCATTTCCCACGTCGCCAGGGAGACTTTGATCTCTGGATGTCATGTCCCACGTAGGGACAAGGGCAATGTTTCACTCGCAGAGCTGGGCTTAGGGAGAGAAAAGCCATATCTGAGCAACAAAAGAGGTCCTCCAGAGGTGACTCTTAGGCATATCTATACATAGGCTAAGTTTCTCTGCTATACATAAGCTTCATAAAAGCCTCAAGATCAAGGACTTGGCCTGTTGATCTGGGTGTCCCTACTGTTTGGACAGTATCTGGGGTTTCCCCAGTGGTAAAGTTAAACAGTCCCGTAATTATTTTTCCCATCCCTCCAGGGACTCTGCTAAAACTTTTTGATTATCTGCTTAATATACTCTAGGATGTATCCAGGCATTACAACAAGCTACGCAGGACTAAAAGCTCTCATTCTTCTTCTGGGGTCCCTGCGTTTGGATTATTTAAATGATCTATCTAGACAGGCTGAGTTAGATTATGTGCTACAGAAAATTTAGGTTCTGGACACAAAACTTTCTTCTCCTTTGGTCTCAAAGAGTAGGTGAAGTTCTAAAATACAGGCAATGTCTTTCTTAAAACTGTATTCTGAATTACCTTAATCCAAACTTGATCGGCTTCATTCTTACCTCTAAGTACCAGTTTAAACATATATAAAACAGCTTCTCAAAATCCAGGAATAACAATAAACACTCTGGACTAAATGTGACTGCTATATGAGCTTACTATCTAGGCCTCAGTTTTCTCATAAGTATTTTAAGGAGATCATACAACATTTGCTCTTTTGTTTCTGGCTTATTTTTCCCTCACCAAATGTCCCACAGGTTCACTGACATCATTGCATGCCTCACAAATTCGTTCCTTTATGTAGTAGCACCATATTCAATCATATGTTTACACCATTTTATTTACTGAACTTTATTTACATATTATTTACTGAATTTTATTGAATGCTTTATCAGTATCAATAGAGATGATCATATGATTTTTTTCCTTTCAATTTGTTACTGTGGTATATCACATTAATTGATTTTCTTGTGTTAAACCATCCTTGCATTCCTGGTATAAACCTATTTGGTCATGGTGTATGATTCTTTTAATGGGCCACTGGATTCGATTTACTAATATTTTGTAGAGAACTTTTACCTTTATGTTCACTAGGGAGACAGCTCTGTAGTTTTTCTTTCTTGTAGCATCTTTACCTGGTTTTGGTATTAAAGTGATGTTGGTATCATAAAATGAATTAGGTAGTATTTCTTTTTCCTTAATTTTTTGGAAAAATTCAGCAGGATTGATGTTAGTCCTTTTTGGAATGTTTGAAAAATTCCCCTCTGAGGCCATCTGGCTCTGGGCTTTTCTTTGTAGGAAGACTTTTGATGACTGTTTGTACCTCCATCCTTGTGACTGGTTTGTTGAGATCTACCTTTTCTTCCTTTTTCATTTTTTCTTTATTTTTTTGCATTATCGAACCAAAACAACATACGAACATGAACATTCTTAACATACAAACATTTCATGTATGGTGTGCAATCAATGGCTCATTATATCCTCACATGGTAGTATATTCATCACAATAATTTTTTAGAACATTTGCATCACCCCAGAAAAAGAAATAAAAAAAAAGAAAAAACTCACATATACCATATCCCTTACCCTCCCCCTCTCATTGTTACTATTTCTTCTTGAGTCAGTGTAGCTTATTTGCCTGTTTCCAGGCACTCATCCATTTTATCTAAGTTGTCTACTTTGTTGGTACATAGTTGTTCATAGTATTCTTTTACGATTTTTCTTTTTAATTAACCAGGATCTGTGGTAATGACCCCCCCTCCCTCATTTCTGATTTGTTTATTAGCATCCTCTCTTTTCTTTGTCAGCCTTGCTAGTGGTCCACTGACTTTACTGATTTTCTCTAAGAACAATCTTTTGGTTTCATTGATTCTTTCTACTGTTCTTTTGTTCTCCTATTCATTTAACTCTGCTTTAATCTTTCTCTTCTTCTATTTGCTTTGGGTTTAGTTTGCTGTTCTTTCTCAAGATCCTCCAGGTGAGCAGTTAACTCTTCCAATTTTTGCTCTTTCTTCTTTTTTAATATATACATTTAGGGCAATAAATTTCCCTCTCAGCACAGACTTTGCCACATTCCATAAGTTCTGATACGTTGTATTCTCATTTTCATTTGTCTTCAGATAGCTACTGAGTTCTCTAGCGATTTCTTATTTGACCCACTCATTGTTTAAGACTATGTATTTTTTTTTCAATATTTTTCAAAATTTTATTTCCTAGGAATATAGAAAATAATGTACTGACTCAAAAGAGTCAGAGAACCCGAATAGATCAATATCTGTAGAAAGTGAATGCTAAAAGTAATCAAATGCTTACCTTGGTGCAAAAAAGACCCTTAGTCCAGACAGTTTTATGGGAAAGTTCTACTAAACCTCAAATTCCTTCTTTTTTTTTTTATTAATTAACAGAAAAAAAGAAATTAACCCAACATTTAGAAATCATACCATTCTACATATGCAATCAGTAATTCTTAACATCATCACATAGATGCATGATCATCGTTTCTTAGTACATTTGCATCAGTTTAGAAGAACTAGCAACACAACCGAAAAAGATATAGAATGTTAATATAGAGAAAAAAATAAAAGTAATAATAGTAAAAACAAAACAAAACAAAACAAAACAAAAACCTATAGCTCGGATACAGCTTCATTCAGTGTTTTAACATGATTACTTTACAATTAGGTATGATAGTGCTGTCCATTTTTGAGTTTTTGTATCTAGTCCTGTTGCACAGTCTGTATCCCTTCAGCTCCAATTACCCATTATCTTACCCTGTTTCTAACTCCTGCTGGACTCTGTTACCAATGACATATTCCAAGTTTATTCTCGAATGTCGATTCACATCATTGGGACCATACAGTACTTGTCTTTTAGTTTTTGGCTAGACTCACTCAGCATAATGTTCTCTAGGTCCATCCATGTTATTATATGCTTCATAAGTTTATTCTGTCTTAAAGCTGCATAATATTCCATCGTATGTATATACCACAGTTTGTTTAGCCACTCGTCTGTTGATGGACATTTTGGCTGTTTCCATCTCTTTGCAATTGTAAATAACGCTGCTATAAACATTGGTGTGTAAATGTCCGTTTGAGTTTTTGCCCTTAATTCCTTTGAGTAGATTCCCAGCAATGGTATTGCTGGGTCGTATGGCAATTCTATATTCAGCTTTTTGAGGAACCGCCAAACTGCCTTCCACAGTGGTTGCACCATTTGACATTCCCACCAACAGTGGATAAGTGTGCCTCTTTCTCCGCATCCTCTCCAGCACTTGTCATTTTCTGTTTTGTTGATAATGGCCATTCTGGTGGGTGTGAGATGATATCTCATTGTGGTTTTGATTTGCATTTCTCTAATGGCCAGGGACATTGAGCATCTCTTCATGTGCCTCTTGGCCATCCGTATTTCTTCTTCTGGTAGGTGTCTGTTTAAGTCTTTTTCCCATTTTGTAATTGGGTTGGCTGTCTTTTTGTTGTTGAGTTGAATAATCTCTTTATAAATTCTGGATACTAGACCTTTATCTGATATGTCGTTTCCAAATATTGTCTCCCATTGTGTAGGTTGTCTTTCTACTTTCTTGATGAAGTTCTCTGACGCACAAAAGTGTTTAATTTTGAGGAGCTCCCATTTATTTATTTCCTTCTTCAGTGCTCTTGCTTTAGGTTTAAGGTCCATAAAACCGCCTCCAGTTGTAAGATTCATAAGATATCTCCCAACATTTTCCTCTAACTGTTTTATGGTCTTAGACCTAATGTTTAGATCTTTGATCCATTTTGAGTTAACTTTTGTATAGGGTGTGAGATACAGGTCCTCTTTCATTCTTTTGCATATGGATATCCAGTTCTCTAGGCACCATTTATTGAAGAGACTGTTCTGTCCCAGGTGAGTTGGCTTGACTGCCTTATCAAAGATCAAATGTCCATAGATGAGAGGGTCTATATCTGAGCACTCTATTCAATTCCATTGGTCAATATATCTATCTTTATGCCAATACCATGCTGTTTTGACCACTGTGGCTTCATAATATGCCTTAAAGTCAGGCAGCGCGAGACCTCCAGCTTCGTTTTTTTTCCTCAAGATGTTTTTAGCAATTCGGGGCACCCTGCCCTTCCAGATAAATTTGCTTATTGGTTTTTCTATTTCTGAAAAATAAGTTGTTGGGATTTTGATTGGTATTGCATTGAATCTGTAAATCAATTTAGGTAGGATTGACATCTTAACTATATTTAGTCCTCCAATCCATGAACACGGTATACCCTTCCATCTATTTAGGTCTTCTGTGATTTCTTTTAGCAGTTTTTTGTAGTTTTCTTTATATATGTTTTTTGTCTCTTCAGTTAAATTTATTCCTAGGTATTTCATTCTTTTAGTTGCAATTGTAAATGGAATTCTTTTCTCAATTTCCCCCTCATATTGTTCATTGCTAGTGTATAGAAATGCTACAGATTTTTGAATGTTGATTTTGTAACCTGCTACTTTGCTGTACTCATTTATTAGCTGTAGTAGTTTTGTTGTGGATTTTTCCGGGTTTTCGACGTATAGTATCATATCATCTGCAAACAGTGATAGTTCTACTTCTTCCTTTCCAATTTTGATGCCTTGTATTTCTTTTTCTTGTCTAATTGCTCTGGCTAGAACCTCCAACACAATGTTGAATAATAGTGGTGATAGTGAACATCCTTGTCTTGTTCCTGATCTTAGGGGGAAAGTTTTCAATTTTTCCCCATTGAGGATGATATTAGCTGTGGGTTTTTCCTATATTCCCTCTATCATTTTAAGGAAGTTCCCTTGTATTCCTATAAGACTATGTATTTTAATCTCCATTTATCTGTGTAAGTTTTTGTTCTTTGGTGGTTATTGATTTTCAGCTTTACTACATTGTGATCAGAGAAAGCACTTTGAATAATTTCAATATTTATAAATTTATAAAACCCCATTATGTCCCAGCAAATGGTCTATCCTGGAGAAGTTCCACAAGCACTACAGAAGAATGTATAACTTGGTGTTTTGGGGTGTAATGATCTATATGTGTCTGTCAGGTCCAATTCATTTATCAAATTGTTTAATTCTCTATTTCTTGTTGATCCTCATCTGGTTGTTCTGTCTATAGAGGAGAGGGGTTATTGAAGTCTCCTACTATTATTGTTGAAATGTCTATCGCTCCCTTCAGTTTTGCCAATGTCTGTCTCGTACTTTGGAGCTCCTTGATTGGGAGCATGAATGTTTATAATTGTTATTTCTTTATGGCTAATTGTCCCTTTTACTAATATATAGTGTCCTTCTTTGTCTCTTATGATGTCTTTACATTTAAAGTCTGTTTTGTCTGATATTAGTATAGCTATTTCTGCTTTCTTTGGTTACAGCTTGTGTGGAACATCTTTTTCCATCCTTTCACTTTAAATCTCTTTGTTTCCTTGTGTCTAAAATGAGGCTCTTGTAAGCAGCATATTGCTGGATTATATTTCTTAGTCCATTTTGCCCATCTGTATCATTTTTTTTTTTCTGTATGCTGTATGGCAGGGTCACATTTCATTATTTTTCCATGTGAGTATCCCATTACTACAGTACCATTTGCTGAATTTTTGCTTGTTCGTTTGTTTTTACCTGTTGCTTTTTGGGAAGTCCATGGACCGGGAATCAAACCTGGGTCTCTTGCATGGCAGGCGAGAATTCTATTACTGAACTACCCTTGCACCCTCCAATCTGCATTTTTTTAAAAATCTGTACCTTTTAATAGGTAAGTTTAGTCTATTAACTTTCAAAGTTATTACTGTAAAGGCATTTTTTTGAATCCATCATCTTATCCTTTGGATTTTACTTGTCAGATCTGTATGTTCATTTCCCTCTCTCTTTTTTTTTGTCCTTTAGATTACCCTTACTGATACTCTTCAATTCTGTGCTCTCCTCCAGACCTCTGTCTCCTGTCTTTTTCTTTCAGCTGGCAGAATGCCCTTTAGTATTTCTTGTAAAGCTGGTGTCTTGTCGACATATTCTCTCAGCCTTTGTTTGTGAAAATTTTAATCTTTCCCTCAGTTTAGAAGGAAAATTTGGGCAGATATAGAATTCTTACCTGGAAGTCTTTCCCTTTCAGAGTCTTAAATATACCATACCACTGCTTCTTGCCTCCATAGTGCCACTTAAGTAGTCTGAACTCAGTCTTATGTGGTTTCCCTTCTATGTAGTAGATTCTCTTGCTGCTTTTAAAGGATTTTCTGCTTCTCTTCAGTACTTGACAGACTGATCAGTATGTGTCTTGGGGAAGGCCTATTTGGATTTATTCAATTTGGAGTTTGTTAGCTTCTTTGATTCACATATTTATGTCATTTATAAGGGTTGGGAGGTTTTCCCTCATTATATCCTCCACCAATCTTCCTAGCCCTTTACTCTTTTCTTCCTCTTCTGGGACACCAGTGATTCTTATATTTGTGCGTTTTGTTTTGTCCATCATTTCTCTAAGATCCAATTCAAATTTTTCCATCTTTTTTGTCATTTTCTTTTGTGTGATCAAAATCAGTTGTCCTGGCCTCTATCTTGCTTATCCTTTCTTCTGCCTCTTCAAATTTGCTATTGTGTGTCTCAAGTATATTTTTGATTTGGTTTATACCATCTTTTAATCTCTGATATCTATTTTTCTGTTTTTTCTTTCAAATTCCTCTTTTTGCTCTTCTAGTGTCTTCTTGATCTCCTTTATATCATTAGCCATCCCACTGATTTTATTTAGTAAAGTTATACGAACATTTTTGATTAGTTGTTCCAAAGTCTGTGTCTCTTCTGGTGTTTTAATTTGGTCACTAGACTGGGCTGTACCTGTCTTCATTTTCACATGGTTAATGATCTTTTGTTGTCTTTGCAGCTATAGTGTTACTTTGAATGTTGATTTCCTTCAGTAATGTGGTAGTTAGATTCAGTTGTCAACTTGGCCAGGTAAAGGCACATAGTTCTGTTGCTGTGGACATGAGCCAATAGTACTTGAACCTCATCTGTTGCTGATTACACCTGCAGTCGGCTAGGAAGCATGCCTGCTGTAATGAATGATATTTGATTTAATTGACTGGTGCTTAAATGAGAGACTCAGCATACCTCTTCTCAGCACTTGCAGCTCAGCCCAGGCCTTTGGAGGTGCAGAAAGAAATCACTCCGGGGAAGTTGTTGGAACCAGAGGCCTGGAGAGAAAGCCAGCAGAGACCAACCCGTGCCTTCCCACTTAAGAAAGAACCTCCGTGGAAAGTTAGCTGCCTTTCCTCTGAAGAAATAATGAAATAAATCCCCTTTTATTAAAAGTCAATCCGTCACTGGTGTGTTGCATTCCAGCAGCTAGCAAATTAGAACAAGTAGACTAAAGCTTTGTATTTGCAGGATGTGTGTGGAGCAGGATGCAAAGTGTGGGGAGGGGCACAACTGTGTGGTGAGAGGTTGCAGTGTAGGTATATGCACAGGTCAGAGACTCTATGCTGGTGCTTCCTTGTCCCCATCTCCCTGTCCTGCCACTCCTGATAGCTCCAGGCCTCTGTCTGTCTGGCCTCTGGCTCTTTGTGTCTCAGTTCTGCTGCTTTTTCAACCAGGACCTCGCTATGTGGTGTAGAAGACCCTCCCAGATCACGTACACCCTGGAATTGCTCTCCTGGTCTTTTTTCTGTCCGTTCTCTAGTTATTCTTTGGAGCAGGGGTGAACTTGACCTATCCTATTCTGCCACCTTCCTGGAAGTCACCCTCCTCATTCTATTCTGTACTTTACTACTTTGGAATTTGGATTTCTGTTTCTGTTCTTTTAGTCACTTCTAGATATTGTACCACGCATTCTTAAATTAATGTGTTTATCCTCTTCCCTGATTATGTAAGTTATTTAAATCATTATAACCTTATTCATCTTTATCTCCTGATTTGTAAATTATTCTTGTGGTATATTTTAATTATATCTTTAACTCCATACAATATGGGATTATTATTTCATACAGTTAACTTTTGTTGTGGGCTTTCCCAATTTGCGCTTCACTCCTTTATGCCTTTTAGCTCTTCTATTTGGGATACCTTTCTTTCTGTTTGAAGTATAGATTTCCTTTAATAAGGATCTACAAGTGACAATCTGTTTTTAACTGTCTGATAATGTATTATTTTATATATATATATATATATATCCGGGAAGATAGTGGTATAGGATAGGCTGAGTTCACCCTTGCTCTGTGGAACAATGAGAGAAAAGCAAAGGAAAATTACCGGAACTACAGTTCTACAGTACAAGTAACCAGAGAAGCTCTTTTACATTATATAGGGAAGTCCTGAATGAAAAAGTGAAGAAATTGAGATGGAGAGAACAGGGAAAATGAGCTCAGGCATGACCCCACTGGAGGCAAACAGCAGTGTACAGGGAACTGTGGATCTGAAGGAGAAGACCATCCCTCCACTCTAACCTACCTCGCAGCTACCTTGGGAGATCTTCCCACATAGCTCCACAGCCAGGAGCTCCATGGGAAACCCTGAAGTACAGTCAGCTGCCCACTGTGATCAGATGCCCCTCTGGGCACCACGACCAGCCACCTCACCTCATCAGGGGTCACAAATGGCACTCCCTACCAGACACCTCAAAAAAACCCCACTGCCATGACAAGACTCCCACAGATGCAGACTGGGACAGGCCACCAGGCATTTCCAGGCTGGCAGTGGGCTGGGGCAGCTGAAATACCCAGCCCCAGAGTCCAAGGTCAATTCAAGTGAGAGCCTGGAGGCTGCCAGACACGGCAGGCTCGTAAGTTGCATCTCCACTGAAGTACAAATTACTCACCCCCCAACCTCAGGGTTGGTGGCACTAAGCGTACACCATGATTAGTGGCCCTGGCTGGAATTACATCAGGTCTTTGTTTTGCTCAGAGAGCCACCATAGTTGGGGAGAGGTGGCTCAACAGTACCACCTGCTGGAAAGCTTCAAGTAGAATTGCATTCCCTCGATGAGAACTGGCCTCAGTTTTGCGGGGAATAACTGAAAAACCAAGTGCAAAAGGGGACCTTCAATGCAGACCTAAGCAAATACAAAACTTCAGAGTGAAGGAAACCAACTTGCAAAATAACCTTATCAAGATAATCGAATGCCCAGAATGAAAGAGAAAATAACAAAGCACATGAAAATTCAGGCAGATAAAGCCCACCCAAACAGGCAAATTAAAACACTGGAGGGGAGACCAAATTTGGATATTGTATTAGTTAGGGTTCTCTAGATAAACAGAATCAACAGGGAATACTTGCAAATATAAAATTTATAAAAGTGTCTCACGTGACCACAGAAACGCAGAGTCCAAATCCATAGGGCAGGCTGTGAAGCCGACGACTCCAATGGAGGGTCTGGATGAACTCCGCAGGAGAGGCTCACCAGCCGAAGCAGGAGTGGGGCCTATCTCCTCTGAGTCCTCCTTAAAAGGCTTCCGGTGATTAGATTTAGCATCACTAATTGGAGAAGACACTCCCCTTTGGCTGATTACAAATGGAATCAGCTGTGGATGCAGCTGACTTGATCATGACCTAATCCTATGAAATGTCCTCATGGCAACAGACAAGCCAGTACTTGCCCAATCAGATAAACAGCTACCACAACTTGGCCGAGTTGACACATGTCCCTAACCATGACAGTCCACCCCTTGTCAACTTGGCACCTATATTTATCACCTTAAACCATACTTAATTTCCAAATGAAAACAAATAAGCACACATTTTTTTCTTTTACCTGACAATACTCAACTGTCCTGAATATAACTGGAAACACATTACATCTCTCCAGAATAGGGTGCAAATCCTTAGGCAACATTCATTCTTAAACTTGATATCTTACAACTTAAATAGTATAACATGAACAAAACAGCATTACAGTCCTCGTTTCTGTAACTGATCACGCGGTCGAAGTTCATATTTATCACTACCTTCTTCCACTACCCATTCCATGTTCCCTTTACCCTCAGCAAGCACTTCAGCTGGCCATGGTGCTTTGCCTGGTGGGGTAACCCAAACCTTCATTCCTGAAGTTTCAGAGCCATTAATAGTCCTGCCTGGATTGTGTTGTTGCAGTTTTCCATTGATTTTAATCACAGGGCATGGCAGTACTAATAGACACCCTAGGGGATCTCCTATATTCCAAGAAAACTCTTCTTTACCTCCATTATGTAGTTGCAGTCCTACTTCTTTCTGATAGTCAGGGTCAATTACACCAGACAATAATGTAATCCCCTTCTTGGCTTGTTGATCCAGAGGCATAAGTAGCCCAAAGTGACCAGGTGGCAATCTTAACTTCAGTTCTGTGGTATCATTGTTGTTTCTCCTGGAGGAAGCACACCCCGTTTTGGAACTAAAACCTGTAGACCAGCAGAACTCACGGTAGCAGGGACAAGAAGCAAAAATTTTCCTAGTACATCACTAGGGGTAATAGTGAGTGGTACCACACCCACTTCCACCCCTTGGTTCCTGGACCCATGGATCCTGGCTATGGGAGAAACAGCACCATACAGCGGACGCTGATTCAGAGCATACACAGCTTCCTGGAGAACATTACCCCAGCCTTTCAAGTTTTGCCACCTAGTTGGCACCATAACTGACTTTTCAAAAGGCGATTCCACCGTTCTATCAATCCAGCTGCTTCTGGATGATGGGGAACATGGTAAGACCAGAGAATTCCATGAGCACGCGCCCATTCCGGCACTTCATTTGCTGTAAAGTATGTTCCTTGATCCGAAGCAATGCTATGCAGAATACCATGACGACGGATAAGGCATTCTGTAAGCCCACGGATAGTAGTTTTGGCAGAAGCATTGCGTGCAGGGAAAGCAAAACCATATCCAGAGTATGTGTCTATTCCAGTTAGAACAAATCGCTGCCCCTTCCATGAAAGGAGTGGCCCAATGTAATCAACCTGCCACCATGTAGCTGGCTGGTCACCTCGGGGAATGGTGCCATATCGGGGGCTGAGTGTGGGTCTCTGCTGCTGACAGATTGAGCACTTAGCAGTGGCTGTAGCCAGGTCAGCCTTGGTGAGTGGAAGTCCATGTTGCTGAGCCCATGCATAACCTCCATCCCTACCACCATGACCACTTTGTTCATGAGCCCATTGGGCAATGACAGGAGTTGCTGGGAAAAGAGGTTGACTGGTATCCACAGAACGGGTCATCTTATCCACTTGATTATTAAAATCTTCCTCTGCTGAAGTCACCCTCTGGTGTGCATTCACATGGGACACAAATATCTTCATGTTTTTAGCCCACTCAGAAAGGTCTGTCCACATACTTCTTCCCCAGACCTCTCTGTCACCAATTTTCCAATTATGGTCTTTCCAAGTCCCTGACCATCCAGCCAAACCATTAGCAACAGCCCATGAGTCATTATACAAAAACGCACCTCTGGCCAGTTTTCCTTCCAAGCAAAATGAACAACCAGGTGCACTGCTCAAAGTTCTGCCCACTGGGAGGATTTTCCCTCACCACTGTCCTTCAAGGACATCCCAGAAAGGGGTTGTAACGCTGCAGCTGTCCACTTTCAGGTGGTACCTGCATATCGTGCTGAACCATCTGTAAACCAGGCCCGAGTTTTCTCTTCCTCAGTCAATTCACTGTAAGGAACTCCCCAAGAGGCCATAGCTCTGGTCTGGAAAAGAGAAGGTAATGTGGTAGCAGGAGTGGAAACCATGGGCATTTGTGCCACTTCTTCATGTAACTTATTTGTGCCTTCAGGACCTGCTCTGGCTCTATCTCATATATACCATTTCCATTTTACAATAGAGTGCTGCTGTGCACGCCCAACTTTATGGCTTGGTGGGTCAGACAACACCCAACTCACGATAGGCAACTCAGGTCTCATGGTAACTTGGTGGCCCAAGGTTAAGCGTTCAGTCTCTACTAAGGCCCAGTAGCAGGCCAAAAGCTGTTTCTCAAAAGGAGAGTAGTTATCTGCAGCAGATGGTAAGGCTTTGCTCCAAAATCCTAAGGGTTTGCGTTGTGATTCTTCTACAGGGGCCTGCCAAAGGCTCCAGACAGCATCTCTATTTGCCACTGACACTTCCAGCACCATTGGATCTGCTGGATCATACGGCCCAAGTGGCAGAGCAGCTTGTACAGCAGCCTGGACCTGTCGCAGAGCCTCCTCTTGTTCAGGTCCCCACTCAAAATTAGCAGCTTTTCTGGTCACTTATAAATGGGCCAGAGTAGCACACCCAAATAGGGAATATGTTGTTGCCAAAATCCAAAAAGACCAACTAGGCATTGTGCCTCTTTTTTGGTTGTGGAAGGGGCCAGATGCAGCAACTTACACTTCACCTTAGAAGGGATATCTCAACATGCCCCACACCACTGGACACCTAGAAATTTTACTGAGGTGGAAGGCCCCTGTATTTTTGTTGGATTTATCTCCCATCCTCTGACATGCAAATGCCTTACCAGTAAATCTAGAGTAGTTGCTACTTCTTGCTCACTAGGTCCAATCAACAAGATATCATCAATATAATGGGACCAGTGTGATGTCTTGTGGGAGGCAGAAACAATCAAGATTTCTGCGAACAAGATTATGACATAGGGCTGGAGAGTCGATATACCCCTGAGGTAGGACAGTGAAAGTATATTGCTAACCTTGCCAGCTGAAAGCAAACTGTTTCTGGTGGTCCTTACTAATAGCTATTGAGAAAAAAGCATTTCCCAGATCAATCACTGCTTACCAGGTACCAGGGGATGTACTGATTTGCTCAAGCAATGATACTACATCTGGAACAGCAGCTGCAATTGGAGTTACCACCTGGTTGAATTTACAATAATTCACTGTCATTCTCCAAGACCCATCTGTTTTCTGCACAGGCCAAATAGGAGAGTTGAACGGGGATGTGGTGGAAATCACCACCCCTGCATCTTTCAAGTCCTTAAGATTGGCAGTAATCTCTGCAATCCCTCCAGGAATACGGTATTGCTTCTGATTTACTATTTTCCTTGGTAGGGGCAGTTCTAGTGGCTTCCACTTGGCCTTTCCCACCATAATAGCCCTCACTGCACGAGTTAGAGAGCCAACATGGGGATTCTGCCAGTTGCTCAGTATGTCTATGCCAATTACACATTCCAGAACTGGGGAAATAACTACAGGATGGGTCCGGGGACCCACTGGACCCACTGTGAGACGAACCTGAGCTAAAACTCCATTGATCACCTGGCCTCCATAAGCCCCCACTCTGACTGGTGGTCCCGAGTGACATGTTGGGTCCCCTGGAATTAATGTCACTTCTGAACCAGTATCTAATAATCCCCGAAATATCTGATCAGTTCCTTTTCCCCAATGCACAGTTGCCCTGGTAAAAGGCCATTGGTCTCCTTGGAGAAGACTTGGAGGAAGATTAACAGCATAAATTTGTGGCAGTCTAACAGGTTTCTCCCCCAAAGGGACCTGGCCTCCCCTTCATTCAAGGGGCTCTGGGTCTGTAAACTGTTTCAAGTCTGGAAACTGATTAAGGGGCCGTGACTCTGTGTTTTTGTAATTCAGGTTAGACTTCTGTTCACTTGACCTAGAACTCTTCTGTTTATATAGCTCCAACAAGAATTTAGTAGACTGTCCCTCTATTGTATTTGTAGGTACCCCATGATTTACTAGCCAATGCCACAAATCTCTGCGTGTCATATAATTTTGACGCCTCCTTTGAGTTTGCTGTCTATTGTAATAGCCACGTCTACCCTGTCTTTGGTGATTAAGTGCTGCCACCTGGCTTCTGCCAACTCGGGATCCTGTCATCCCCATTGTGTTTAAGGATTCCAGCTCAGTGACAGCAGTTCCCACAGTAATATCTGACCTACAGAGAAGTGCAACCACAGAGCTCTTCAGGGATGATGGTGCTAGTCTCACAAACTTATTTATCACTGTTCTGGTAAAAGGTGTATCCTCTGGACATTCCTGGGGTGTAAGAGTAGGCTTTGCATGATAAATCCACTCTAACATTCCAATCTCTCTAAGCCTCTGGATCCCCTCATCTACATTATACCAGGGCAGTTCTGGCATTTCAACCTCAGGTAATGTTGGCCACCTTTTGATCCATGTTTCAACCAACCACCCAAACAAGCTGTTAACACCTTTTCTAACCGCTCGAGCTATATAACATTGAATGCAGAATCTCTGCTTAGTGGGCCCATATCAATAAATTCAGCCTGATCCAGCCTTATATTCCTCCCACCATTATCCCACACTCTTAAAATCCATTGCCATACATATTCCCCCGATTTCTGTCTATATAAATTGGAAAACTCACACAGTTCTTTTGGAGTATAACGTACCTCCTCATGTGTGATACTTTGTACCTCATCTTTAGGGGTCTGTTGGGACTTTAGTTTAGTTATAGGTCTGGAAGAAATGAGGGGTGGTGGGGGTGGGTCATGAAAAGAATTAGAAATATCTTCCAAGCCATTTGCTTCAGGGCCTTCATTTGCAGTTTCATCTGGTGAAACAGGATTAATCACTCTAGGGCTAATCCCTTCAGAAGGAGGTTGGGTGGCCAATTCCTCAAGGCAGACTGGAGGTGGGGCAGCTATGTCCTCAGGGCAAACTATTACAGGGTTATCTAGAGAAGATTCTGCATGGCCTAGGGTTTCAACCTCACCCCCAACATCATTATCAATCCATATGTCACCATCCCATTTTTCAGGGTCCCACTCCTTTCCAATCAATGCCCTCACTTTAACAGCAGACACGATGCAAGACTGAGATTTCAGTCTACATTGTAAAGTTGCTACTCTAACAATAAGATTCTGAGTCTGATTTTCAGAGATCTCAAGTCTACGGCTACAGGAAATAAGATTTTCCTTCAGGATACTCATAGAAACTTCTACATTTTTCACATAGCACTTAAGCTTCTCATTTGAAGCCTTAAGCCCATCCCTTTCATACCCAGTGTATCTAACAACAACCAACCAACATCTCTATAACTCTTATTTCTACAAAACTCTGTAAAGGTGTCAAAAACATTATCCCCCAGAGTCTGGCTTCATACAAGTGAAGCATTAGGAGACTCAAATGATGATATTTTGACTATCTCCTTTGCCAACTCACTCCATGGATTGGGAGTGTCATTCTGATTATGGGAATCAGAGTCCTTAGTGTCTCTGAGTCCAGTCAGAGTAGAAAACCATTCATAAAAACCCATTTTTAAGATTCTGTTTCTTAAGAACCACTCCTGGTACCAAGATATATTAGTTAGGGTTCTCTAGATAAACAGAATCAACAGGGAATACTTGCAAATATAAAATTTATAAAAGTGTCTCACGTGGCTGCAGGAACGCAGAGTCCAAATCCACAGGGCAGGTTGTGAAGCCGACGACTCCAATGGAGGGTCTGGATGAACTCCGCAGGAGAGGCTCACCAGCCGAAGCAGGAATGGGGCCTGTCTCCTCTGAGTCTTCCTTAAAAGGCTTCCCGTGATTAGATTTAGCATCACTAATTGGAGAAGACACTCCCCTTTGGCTGATTACAAATGGAATCAGCTGTGGATGCAGCTGGTGATCATGACCTAATCCTATGAAATGTCCTCATTGCAACAGACAGGCCAGCGCTTGCCCAATCAGATAAACAGCTACCACAACTTGGCCGAGTTGACACATGTCCCTAACCATGACAGATGTCAAGGATGTTCATAAGGACATAATGGATATGAAGACATTGGAAGCACATAAAGAAAAATTTGAAAGAATATATTAAAAAATAGCAGATCTTATAGAAATGAAAGATACGGTAGACCAAATTAAAAATATACTAGATAGACGCAGGGGTGAATGGGGAGTTCAGTGGTAGAATTCTCACCTGCCATGCAGGAGACCCAGGTTCAATTCTTGGCTCATGAACTCAAAAAAAAAAAAAAAAAAATCAGGGTGTGCCACAGTGGCTCAGCAGGCAAGAATGCTTGCCTGCCATGCCAGAGGACCCAGGTTCAATTCCCAGTGCCTGCCCATGTTAAAAAAAAAAAAAAAAAAAAAAAAAAAAAATCAACAAATGGTGCTGTCTTAATGGGACATTTACCTGGAAAAGAATGAAATGTGACCCCCCACTACACAGCATACAAAGAAAAACAAATTTATGTAATTATACTAGAGAAACACAACAGCGATTTGAACAGGTGGAAGAAAGAATAAGTGAGCTAGAAGATAGGACAATTGAACTCAAGTGCATAAAAGAAAAAATAGCAAGAAAGGTGGAAAAAATGGAACAGGATTTCAGGGAAATGACTGACAAGATAACAGCATTAATATAAAGATGACTGGTATCCCAGGAGGAGAAAAGAAAAGGGCTAGGCAGTTTGGTTGAAGATAATGGGGGAAACTTCCCAACTATTAACGCAAATCAAAAAAGCTCAACAAACCCCAAATACAGTAAAGCCAAATAAGCCTACTCCAAGAAACGTACTAATCAGGTTGTCAAATATTAAGTTTTAAATGTCATCTGCATTTATTTCAGATGTTTCTTCATCAAATCAACTACTTCTCTATACTATGCAGATATTTTCGTTCTTGACTTTGGGTTCTTTAAAATTTGTAAGCACAGCATATAGTATTTGTCTAATGATATCAATATCTGAAGTATTAAAAGATTTTCTTTCTGATGTCTATCTCTGCTGGTTGTTACTTGCATCTTCATTTAAAGAGGAGCCACATGAGCCCTTATTTTCACAGTGAACCTCACTCTTGATACTACATTTTTTTCTATCCCTTTAGTCACCCCATCATCCCACAAATAACTAATTTTTGCAATACTTGCCTGCTTCTGTTTCCAGGATTCACAGTGGTATTTCTGATCCATAGTGATATATTGTTTTTGAGCCCAGCTATTTTATTTTGTTAATGTTTGGTGCAGAAAGTTCGATACATAACCTTTATTGTACTATTGTACTTTGTTATTATTAAACTATTTTGACCATACATTCCAATTTATCTTTATACCATACTTCATATTCATAGAAAATGGATCAGATTAAAAATTTTTTATTTATATTTTATATCAAAACACAATTATATAAAATAACTACAATTATTACAGCTTTACCAACTAATTTTTAAAAATTTAAAATCTAGAAACATGTTTAGAAACACTCAGTTTTAATTAAACTGCTTTTAAAGTTAAATTACAGTGTATAAAATGTCATCTATTTAAAAAATGTCATCTATTGAGAGTTAAATAAAAAAATATTAGCAAAGAGTTTTGGGAAAAGACAGGCATACCTTGCAAAGGCTGCTCTCAAGTCAGTATTTTTCCCATTAGAACTTCTGTTGATTTTTAATATCCAAACAACAGAAAACATGCTTGTATCTTAATGCAAGATTTTTGGCCTATGTTCATAAAGGAAAAGATTTATATTTGCATATGCCAAAACTTGATCAGCACTTTAAACACAAGAGTGTGCAAGAGAGGATTTTAGTTACATTTCAGATATAGACTGTCAGCATACATAAAGATTTTTAAAAAGTATGCAGAGTATCAAAGTGATTGTGAGCCTACAATATTGTTTGTATCATACTCAATGTGATCCATTTTCTGTCACTATGTTCGTGTCCTGAATGTATTTCCACAGTTTTTCATATTCAGTTCTTATTTGCTTAGTGTTGAAGGAGTCTTAAAATATTTTTTTAAATTTTGAAGAAAATACTGGGGGATGGGCAAAGGTCAATAATAGAAAAGATTCTACCACATACAATGAATGGTTAACCTTATTTATTGTCTGTTGATCAAAAAACATGACAGTTTTTTCAGCTTTTTATGTAAATATAGGTGATTTACAGAGTCAGTTACATTTTTGAAACTGGTCATGGAGTTTAGGTTAATGAGTAAATGCACTGTAATGTTTTCTCATTTAATAAATATGAAGGCAAATAGGTTCCAAGTCACATTTTCACATATAATATCTGATTTTTAGGAACATATTAGTGACTTAGCCTGTATAGGATAAAAACAGGATTCTCAAGGTTTCTGCTACTGAGAACTAATAAGATTTTTAAATATAATTAAATCACAGCAATTCTCATTTATTCAGCCATTTTTAACCTAAAAAAAGGGCAATTTCATATGGTTCGACCTAACACTAAAGAAAATTTCACTCCAAATTTAAATGTCAAGATAATATATAAAAATTTAATCTGTTGTATCAAATATAGTCAAATAAAATAAACTATTTTGAAATGAGACTTTATTTCAAAGCTATTTTATGTTTAGTTCATTTTAAGAAAAAAAGACTCAACTTTTTGTTATGCTGGAATTAGAGGGATAATTCAGATCTCAACTTTTTAATATTTATTGGTAAATATTAAGTCAAATGATTGTTTAAAAAGAAAGAAACCCGAATGCCTGCCTGAATAGAAGAACAAATACCTGAATTTAAGCCACCTTTGCCCCCAAAGAACAAAGAAAACAAATACACAGATTCTATATTACAGGACTTCCTAATCTTGAAAATTAAGGTTGCTATTAGTGCCATTTAATATGTCATTCAAAGGTTATATATTTACTAAGCTTTCAAAAACAAATTATACATATTGACAATTGCCTTTTGGTCTCTGAAAACAGAATCCTATTATATCTTTCCTAGTTCACAGCTGAATTCACAGCAGCTGTGAGACTAAGAAATACCAGCAACCAATTAGGCTGGCATAAACCCTGTTTAGCATTGAAAATAAAATTGGAGGCAAGCACCAAAATAAATCAGCCAAGAACACTAATAAAATTTCATCTCAAGTAAAATAAAAGAATATTTTAAAAACTACATAATATCTTTAAAATGCTAACACTTATATGTCTTTTATTAAAAGAACAAAGTGGTAGCACATTAAGGAAAATATGAAAAAGCAATGATCAATTCTTTTCAGACCCAAGATGTTTTTGAAAAGGTTATAGTTGTTTCTTGGCATACCTAGAATTACAAACTCCATGTCTTTTCCTATTTTTAATAACACCAGTCTATATAATGTTGAGATATTGCAAGGGCATACATATGACAAATTTTCCCCAAAAAAGTGAACCTTATTTTTATCAATTCCCCTTGAGATGTTTCTATGAAATTTCTTTCCATACTGCCAAAAATATAAAGACCACCTTAAAAATGTTTTCAAAAATTACATGAAATATGCATGTAAGAAAATATAACTGAAATGATTAGTAAAATTAAGAAATAGAAAACTGTTTATAATGGTGATTTCCAAATCTTTTGAAACTAATAAAAATCTATTTTTGTTTAAAGTCTGATAAAATTCAAAGTATGACAAAAGCCAATGCTTTATAAATGCCGTTAACTAAAAATATTATTTTTAAATGTTTGACACATACTTTGAAAAAACTAGTAGTCACTGGTCATTCATGTGTACAGAGCCATACTATAAAAATTAATTAAAAATCCAAGTTATATACCAATAAATTTGTCATATAACAGTTTGCCTATTCTTGAAAAAGTCTCTAGCAATCCCCTCAATATTCAATCAGAATATCACTGCATAGTTCCAAAGAATCCTTTTCATATGCTTTTTAAAATATGCAAATAAAATCTAGTTATCTCTTCCTATACCTCCCCTCAAGCTGGAACTAAGAGGAGGAAAAATAAACAAGCATAAATATCCATTCTCAGTGTAACAAAGAACCAAATATTACTCTGAATTATAAAATCACACATTCAGAACAGGTGCCTGTCAAAACAACATTATTTCGAGAGTGTGAAGAAAGCTACATATGCTTAAGCAAAGTAGTTGGTACAAAGATATTTGAAGGAAGCAATTTTCTTTCAAGTCAGTCCCTACCAGGAAAGAATCCTCATAAATTATGTTAGAATACCCTGACCTCAAAACTTTTGCCACTTTTATTCTGTGACTGATTAAAACTTGTGTTAATAGGTTTCCCATTTTTAAAATAATTTAATTTTGTACAAAACATTGATCCTAGTGAAACAAATCAATTATAAATTTAGTTACTAGAAGCATGTGCCGATGTAGAATGCAAACTCAAAAATTTGAGCACATTTCCCCAAATAGAATCACAGCTGCTTTAAAACAGAAGGACTAAATATGACAATCAAAGGATGCTACTAACAGCATTTTTAGAAAATGAAAGATAATTTCCCAGTAGTATTCATACATCATTTCTTGGTCTTACCAACTACCTTTAAGCAATTTATAATTTATTATCCATACTCTCTTCCAATAGTAAATGTCAACCTGTTCCTATATGCCACTGGCCAGTAAATGAGGACAGAAAGGAATCTGGTGATTGTTGGAGATTATTAATTACAGTAGGATCCAGTAGAAGTCAAACTCCCAAACTCTGATATCCAGGTTTTGTTAGCTAAACTAAGCAGTGAGGAAAAGAATCCTTAATGAACACTCTCTGAGTGTCACAACTTCAATAGCTTTGGTAGAACAAGGGACCATTAGAGAAGGACACAAATAATGCCTCAGCTGACACTGGTAACAGTACTATTGCTCTTTAATAAATCCCTGAAGGATATTACTTTGCCAAACATAGAGACCTTTCTGTTTTGGTTTATCAAACACTTAAGATGGTACTGTTTATAACTATCTTAAAAAGTTCTAGTATTCTCCGTCCTAGACTTTAAACACAAATTTGTGAAATTTTGAAAATAGAGAGAAAACTCAGAATGATACAGCCAAGGATTTTCACCAAGAAAATACAACTTAAAAATGAGACAAACTTCCAATTGTGTATTAACTACAAATTTTCAAATTCTTACCTCATCTGTCCATTGTTCTGAAAAGGGATGTGAAAATTTAATACTGCTCAGTTTCTCTGGGGTGACAAGGAAACTTCAGATCAGTAGGTTATGTGGTGCCCGAATCACTAACAATTTGAGTAAAATTATCATTTGGAATGGCCCACTGCGCAACTTGTAAGAAAAGTTCCATTCTGAATTTGCAAAAGGGTAGTAAGAAAACTGTTATAAAGGGGCCATGACACCATTAAAAATATTATATCATTATTGAGTTTCCTGGTATTATTCTGCTTATTGGGAGTGAGGGATGGGGAAAGGGAGGATTAAAAAAACTGTCTAAAACCTCATATGAAAACAGAACCTAAAAATGGAGATTCTACAATTATATTATTATGAGTTTAGCTGAAATAATAAAAATGGAAAAAAGAAACACAAGACATTTTAAATACTTTATAAAGGTTATTAAATAACATAACACATCTCAAAATGTATGGACCCTGGGCAGGCCAAAGTAGCTCAGAAGGCCGAGTTCTTGCCTGCCATGCTGGAAACCCAGAGCTTGATTCCTGGTGTCTGCCCATGCAAAAAAAAAAAAGAGTACGGACCTTGATCAAAAGGCCATCCTTTCTATCTACATTCCTCTCTAGGTGACAGAACATTCAAAAATCTAGCTTTATTCATTTGTTAACGAATAAAAGATCTGCTATCTAGAATACCACAGTTTTTTTTTTTTACAGTGACGTTAAAATTACTAATAGTTCAAAGTATTAAAGAACTGCCTTTCACAGATGTTATGATGCACATATTAAACAATGCTATCTAGCTACTCCCTGGCTTAAATTCTTATTTACTCAAAAGGGAATTCTACACCAATACAGCTGTGCTGTTCTGTGAACTTTTTATAGCTACATATGATACCATTCTCTCTTATGCTTAAATATATCCTAACAAGAGATAGGGATCTTTTGGAATGTTCAAAAGTTTTCAGCAGCAGTAACCCAGACAATGGAGACTTACTTGTACATAAATTTATTAACAAAATTTAAACAAAGTTCATAAAATTGTCAAAAAAAAAAAAAATTTACCTTTCCTAACCTTCACTAAGAAATTTAAGGGCTGACCTCAGGTGACTAAACAAAATAATTACTTAGTAAAAGGTATAAAAGTAGTTAATGTGGATGCCAAACAAACATCTTTCTAAAAGACTCTTGCTGATAAAGAAGCCAAGCAATTCTACCATGAGATGAATCTTACCATATAAGACCTGGAAGAGAAACAGTACATATACCAAACTAGTTTGAAAAGTCCCTGATAATTGAAAAGCTAGCCAGGCCACCTTTCCTGACTTCCAGGATAATGGGCTAGAAGACCACCCCTGAAACCTTTAAAGATTGTTATAAAAACATTACTGTTTTCAAAAATGCATATTCCAAAAGTATTTTGTCACCAGAAAACAAAAAATATGTAAACGCCTATTCAAGTCAAACAATGATTCCTACACTTAAATATTAAAAATAGAACTGCTACTAACGTGGATGAAATCTTAACTGAAAATGCTGCATCTCTGGTCATACAAGCACATTGTGAAACCAGCCAGCCATCACTAAAAATGAATAAATTTAATTTTAAAATAGTCACATTCTTAACCATTGCACAAAAATGCATTCCTCCATGCATATTGTGTTATTGCACCCTTGAATAATAGTCTAATTTCAGAATGTTTATCCCACAACTCCTTTCAAAAGGTAAGGCAATGGATAGGCAGGAGGGATACAAGGATGAATAAGGCACAGTCCTGGCTCTCCGCCAAAATCTTCATCCCAGCTTGCAATGTCACTATTTCCCTGAGGAATTTGTCACAACAATCCTGTTTCCACTCTACCTGTGGAAGCCTCTGATGGTATTAGCTTGGAGTCGGAGAAATTCCAACTTTCAATGCCTGCTCGATGTGGGTTTGGACTTCTTTAAGGCCTTTTACCAGTAGGGCAAAATGTGGAAAAGCAAATTCAGCGTGGCTGGAGTAAAGGGTGGAAAGAGTAGAGCCACTAAAGTACATCATGGAGAGATGAACTAAAGTGAGGTTTTGACATATTAATTTGAGGTATCTATTAAGACATACAATAGAGTTAGCAAATATCTGTCTGATACACTGAGGATGTTCCAGGCTGAAGATAAAAGCTTAAGAACTGTCAGCATATAGATCGGGCATCCTCAACAAGAGTGATTTCATCCTGTGTTAGTTTGCTAGCTGCCAGAATGCGATATACAGAATTGGAATGGCTTTTTAAAAAGGGGAATCTAATAAGTTACAAGTTCACAGTTCCAAGGAAGTGAAAGTGTTCAAATTAAGGCACCAACAAAAGGTTAACTTCATTCAAGAAAGGTCAATGGGTCGAGAACACATCTGTCAGCTAGGTAGCCACGTGGCTGGCATCTGTTGGTCCCGTGCTCCTGGGCTCTGTTGCTTTCAGTGTCTCTTCCTATGGGGGTTCCTCACTTTACTTCTTTGGGGCTTGTTTTCATATCTTGGCATCCCTTGGCTCTCTCCAGGTTCTGGCTTGCTTAACATCTCATGGCAATGTCTGCTACGCTTGTCCAAGCACTTTCAAAAATCCCTGTCTCTATTCTCTACAAGTCTGCATCTGTGTCAGCTCTGCTGTGAAGTTTCTATTGGCTCTGAGGTTTCTCTGTCATTTTTTAGTGCTCTACAAAACGTTTCCTCTTTTAAAGCACTCCAGTAAATGATTAATCAAGACCCACCTGGAGTGGGTGGAGTCACATCTCCACCTAAAGACCCACCTGGAATGGGTGGAGTCACATCTCCATCTAATCAAAGATCAAAGTTAATACCCACAATTGGGTACATGCCACATCTCCATGGAGATGCTCTAATCAAGATTCCAACCTACATTACTGAATAAGGCTTAAAAGAAAAGTATGTCTCCACAAGATTGGATCAAGATGAAAACATAGCTTTTCTGGAGCACATAATACTTTCAAACCTGCACACATCCCAAGGGGGCAAAAGTATGAGATCTTAGATATTACAATAGCTTGTTGGTGGTTCTCCAAAGGGCCTCAACACAAACAGATAATACAGTATATCTGTGGTATTAAAATTTTATGGTGGAAGTGTGCTTAGGAAAAACACTGATACAGATATTTTTTAAGGCCATGTACATGGATGTGATCACTAAGAGAAGTTCTAGTGTTTTAGACGTCAAGGAGATAATGAGGAAACAGAAAAGGAGATAAAGAAGAAAAACCAGAGTAAAGTCCTAGAAAGCCAAGTGAAGAAAGTGATTCAAGGAAGAGAATAAATCAACCGTGTCAAATGCTGCGGACAGATTGAGTAAAATAAAGGTAATGACTAGAAGTAAAATTGTGGTCAGGAGGTTTTTCATTTTAGATGAGAGAAATAGAGAATTCCAATATGTTAATAGGAATCAATAAGTAGAGACAGAAAAAATTAATGATGCAGTGCAGAGTGGAGAGAAATGCTTTGGTGGTGACTACAAGGGGTGAGGGGATAGGATCTAATTCCATGTGGAAGGCCTAAAACAGGAGCAGAAGAGTTCATCCATAGCAAAAAGAAAGACAAAGTTATAGGCGCAGATGCTGGTACGTGGAAGACTTGTGGAAATTCCTTACTGATTTCTTACATTTCTTAGTGGTGAAATACATAGCAAGCAAGGGCATCCACTAAGAGTATGGGTGATAAATAGATACTAAGAATCTTATGACAAGAGTCAAGCAGAAAAGAAGAGTGAAAAGACTAGGGATATGACTGCTCATTCAAGATAAGTAGTTATGAATTTAAATGGTGATTATCAAGCATGATTGTGATTTCCCCACTCCTCCAGTTACTTTCAGTCAATCAAGAAAGGGGCAAAGAAGCCTAAAACAGAAATAAGGAAGTAATTTAGGGTTTTGCCAACAGGAAGGCAAAAGAGAATATAAGTGAGTGTTAATAAGGAGGTAGGTGAGGACATGAAGGGGAGTAAGGAACATGGAAAAGTGATAGAATTAATAAGGAACATGGAAAAGTGATAGAATTAATAAGGAACATGGAAAAGTGATAGAATTAAAATCCTGGTGGGTCAAAAGATCAATAGAGAGTAAGGATATACAGGGAGCAGGCTAGAAAGATAAGAGAGTGATGAGACAAGAATGTGATGCTTGAAACTGAGATTATGGAAATACTACAATTATTGGCAAGAAAAGTATATCAAAGTACAGTGTGGTAAGGTGAGGGCAAGAACACTTAAGGAAAGAAGGTCAAAGAACTGTGAGGTCAGGTTACTGGAAGAAATCACCTGTACATGAATGTTGTAATTACCAAGTATAAGAGGAAGAGAGTTGAAGAGAACAGTGAGTTTGGACAAGAATCATCTGTTCCATATACTCCAAAAATCTCAATACACTGATCAATGCTTTCTTGTTCTGTATTTTCAATCTCTTCTCTTCCCTCTAGCTCTTTCTCTTCAACTACAAACAGGCAAAAAAAAAGTTGTCTGGATGTCACAGTTTGTCTATCTTCTGCCTCCCCAACTAAAACAGAAGCCACATGTAGGTGGGAATTTTTTCTTTTTTCACTGCTGTCCTCAATAAATACTGGCTGAATGGACACATAAACGATACACATATTCTCACCCAACCATCCTTCAAATCAAAGGGTAGTGTCTTAAATAACTTCCTAGAATTAAGGATATAATTAAAGAACAGCTAAAGAACAGAGAAATCACTTGTTTTAAGAGATTAAATCCATCAACTGGCCTCATTAACATAATAATCTACCTAAGTGAGTTAAACACTTATAAACTGACAGAAGCATACAGAAGTAATTTTATTAGTATAATTTATAAAGTTACTTTACTACTTCTATTTATGAAGGCATGGAAATACCAGTCCAAATAAAGCTAGAGCAGCAGATAGAATAGTTTAACCCTGGTAGTCTAAGTTTATTAGATAAAAACCATAATGCTTATTTTTTATTTAACAAAAAACATTTAAACATTATTTAAAAAATTTAAAAAATCACTTCCTTCTCATAATTGGACATAACATATGGCATCTTTTTGTTTTTCTACATTGGCTATCACAATATAGAAAATGAGAAAAATAGATTTAGGACACTAGAACTGAAATGTTTTCCACTGTATGACTGGACCTTTGAAGCACTTTTTAAGGTAAGAATGTTATCTCTTATAGATCAGTTAATTTCAGTAAAAAACATTCTATAGGCACAGTCTGAAGTTTATAATCCAAGTTAGCAAATCTTAAAAGCATGTGCTGTATACTACGTGAAAGGTTATGAGGAAAAGAGACACTTTTGTGGATAGAAAAGTAATCTACACATTTTCTGTTGAAGGCAAGTTGGCAAGATCTAGCAAAATTACAAATATACAACTCTATGACCCAGTGATTTTACTTCTGGTACTTTATCCTTCACATTGGCTATCACAATATAGAAAATAAGAATACTAGATTTATTCATGTACATATAAAATGACAAGGTCAATGCTAATTTAATACAGTATGACCTGTATTAGCAGCCTATAGGTCAGGCACAACATAAATGCTATCAATAGAGACTGGTTAAATAAATTGTGGTTTACTTAATAACTAAAATAAAATGCAACTACGAGAAAAAATGAGATTATTTATATGCTCAAAAAAAGTTTTCCAAGAATAAAATTAAGAAGCACCAATGTGTACCATATACCATCTGTAGGACAGAAGATAAATATTTATATTTTTCTATATTCCATTTAGATATACATACACACTCAGTTGCTTGAAATTGCAAAAGTGTCTCTGTACAAATATGTAAGAAACTAGCAACAGCAACTGTTTCCTGGGAGAAGTGGGTGGTTGGGGGAGGAGGGTGGGAGGCAGGAGTAGGATGGAGACTTTCCAACACATATTCTTTTGGAACTATTCATTATTAGCCATGTGACTATATTGCCATTCAAAACAGGTAATTAAATTTAAAAGAAAATTAAAGGTGTACATTAAAAGCAACGACATGCACCCTGTCATATCATATTCTTGATGTTTGGAAGATGAACAACACAAATCAATTTTTTTTTTTTAGAATGTCAAAACTTGAATAGACAGAGTACTGAAAAAGTAGCACAGCCAGAAGTCATTTAATCATTGGTTCAGCAGAAGTGCTAAGCACTAGGGATATAGTGGAACTTGAGTCTGACCAGACAGATAATACAATCCCATGAGTGTTTTGACAGAGTAAATATAAGAATCATGGAAAACCTTCCTAAGGATGGGATGTTTAACAGAGACATAAAAAAGAAGCAGCAGTTAACTAGATAAGATAGAAATGGAGCATTCCAGGAAGAGTTCAGTGTATCTGGAGTATAGTGTGCTTCAAATACGTAGCAAGAAATGAGACTGGAAAGACAGGTAAGATTGTTCAGGGTCCAAAGTTGGGCTTTATACAGAAGGCAGTAGAGGAAGCAGAAAAGGTTTTAAGTAGGTGCTCATATTTATATGTTTGGAAGATTACCCTGAAAGAGTAATCAATCAACGTTTGCAAAAGTACAAGCAAGACACAATTCTAGCCTAAGTGACAGTGGTAGAGATGGGAACAGGGTATGGATTCAAAAGATACTTTAGCAGTCAAATTAAGAGAATCTAATGATAGGACATAGGGTTGAGAAAGAACAAGGAATTGAGAAAGACATCTAGATTTCTGATTGGGCAATAGGGTACGATGGTGACAGAGAGATACTGAAGAAAATAAGTAGATTTCTGAGGGTGGAAAGTGATGGGTTCAATTTTGGACATATTGAATTTGAATATCTTCACTTGGATTGTCTCATAAACACCTCAAATTCAGTAATATTCAGTAATCAGAGAAACAAACATGCCTGTAGACAGCCTGGGTTAAAGAGAAGCATTTAGTTCAACCAGAGGGAAAATATTAAGTGAGAAGTACACCAAGTTTAGAACCAAACCTTGAGGAACACCAACATCTAGGACATGGAAAAACAAAGAAGCACTTACAAAAATTAGGAAAGGTCTGAGGGGTAGGAGAAAAACAAGAAGGTCTATTTACTTTTTTTTTTTTTAACATTTTTTATTGTGAAATATAACATATACACACACACAAAAACAATAAATTTCAAATCCATTTTAACAAGTAGTTACAGAACAGATTTCAAAATTTGGTATAGGTTACAGTTCCAATTTCAGGTTTTTCCTTCTAGCTGCTCCAAGACACTGGAAACTGAAAATTTATCAATATAACGATTCAACAGTCATACTCATTTGTTAAATCCTAATTTTTCTGTTATAACTCCTCCTTCTCCTTGATTCTTCTCCCAATCTTTAGGGATATTTGGACTATGTATACCCATTCTAATTTTTTCACGCTGAAAAGGGCTGTCAACAATATAGAACAAGGGGATGGAATTAGTTGATATTCTTGGAGAGACTGGCCTCTCTGGGTTTCAGGACTTATCTGGCCTAGGAACCCTCTGGAAATTATGGATCTCAGGAAAGTAAATTTAGTACAACAAACTTTTGTAGAGTCTCAGTTAGAGCCGTAGGTGTTCTTTACGATCAACAGGAATGATGTTGGTTGGGATTTGGCAAACCGTGACAATCAGTTCTATTTATTTTTAATTAAAGAACAGCTCTTAAAAGAAGCTCCAAAGAGCAATTTAAGATTAAAGGCAATGCATTACTCTTAATAAAATTGCAACCCAAAGAGCATACAAAGAAAATACACATATATTTAGGGCCATGCTATAGTCAACTCTCAATATATACTATAATAGGGGGAAAAATGGTAACAATACAACCCACATATAATACCAAAATAATGTCAAACTTACATATATTGGATAGATGGAAATACCAATGGTCAATGAGAGGGAGGGGTAAGGGGTATGGTATGTATGAGTTTCATCTTTTTTCTTTTTATTTCTTTTTTTAGAGTGATGCAAATGTTCTAAAAAATGATCATGGTGATGAATATACAATTATGTGATGATATTGTGAGCCACTGATTGTACATCATGTATGGAATGCTTGTATGTTAAGAATGTATGGGCTTGTATGTTGTTGTATCAATAAAAATTTAAAAAATAAAAATAAATTTAAAAAATAATGTCAAACAATAGTTTTATACAATAATGATCACTAAATCTAAACTGGCTCCCAAACAGATCTATTATATCAGCAGATTCTTAGCAAGTTGTTATAATAAAATGGCTGTATTTTCCAGACAATATAGTTCTCATCTGATAAGAAGCATCCTTTTACATGACAGCATGTATCTGAGGAGGGTTTAAAACTTAGGCAATAGCAGAGATTGGAAATAACCAGATTTTTTTTTCTAAGATAAATTATAGAGCCAGAGCATGTACTGAGTGCAACAGCTATTTAATATTTTGTTGTAAATGACACAGTAACCTTTTCTAGGGAAAAATTCTCTATCTATATACCGTTAAGGGCATCAGATGAAAAGGTCCCAAGTGGTCATTCAATACAACTACTTGTATTACTAAAAACACTTGAAGGCAAAGTATATGATAAAAAAGGAAAAGAGAAGCATTATGTAATTAATGATCTGACTTCCAATGCCTGGAACATTCATAGCAGACAAACAACTCTAATAGGAATTACAATTTTGAGGACTACAATGTAGAGGAATCAGTGTTCTAATCTCGAGCTGCTATTTACTTTACATATGACTTTAGACATGACAAGTCAATTTCTTCACTGTAAAATCATAAGTTCTGACCAATAGCAGTATTTCATCAAAGAGCTGTCTGTGGTTAATCGCAAGAAATACCTCACTAATTAGGGACTCTAATTTGTTCTCATTTTCTAAAGATCATATAGGAAATTACTAATTATCTACTTCTCCTCAGGAGTCCACGGTAAATTACAGGCTTAAAAACACTACCAAAAAAAAAAAGTTTAATGCTGTTTATACCCCAACTTACTTTTCATGAGATGAAACATAATAACTACATATCATGTGCATACTGTACAACAGAATTCTCTATCATTCAACCAGAACAGGTAAACTGCAGATTCCATACTGGCTGATCTCAAATAGGAAGTTTCTAGACATATGGCATTTGAATTATAAACTAAAAATGTCAATGAGCCAAAGGAAAGAAATGTGGCTAAGGTTGCCAAGCATTTACATCTGAGTCCCCTTCATTGCTCTAAAGCGCATTTAAAAAATTTTCTTGTCAGCATACCCCCAATCTATCATATTGGCTATCAGACTAAGTATGACAAAATGAAGAATAAAAATTACCTTAATTGCAACCCTTTATGGGTGATTCTCATTCTTAAAATGTTATAAATTATTTCCATTAGTTGGCCCATTATTTCAAGTGTGACTGACTCTTAACACCTAAAATGTTTCCATCTATTTTTTAATTTTTATTTTCTGTGAATGAATTTTTTAAATATTTTAATTGAGATATCTTCACAAACATACACTCCATCCAAAGTATATAATCAATGGCTCATAATATCACATAGTATGTATTCCATACCATGACCATTTTTAGAACATTTGCATTCCTCCAGAAAAAGAAACACTAAGAAAAAACATATACATCCCATATCCCTTACCCCTCCCTCTCATTGACCACTAGTATATCAATCTACCCAATTTTTTTTACCCCTTATCTCTCCCCTATTATTTATTTATTTATTATCCTTATCTTTTACTCATCTGTCCATACCCTAGATAAAAGGAGCACCAGACACAAGGTTTTTACAATCACATACATGGTCACATTGTAAAAGCTATATAGTGACACAACTGTCTTCAACAATCAAGGATACAGGCATACAGTCCAACAGTTTCAGGTACTTCCCTCTAGTCACTCCAATATACCATAAACTAAAAAGGGGTATCTATATAATGCATAAAGATTAACCTCCAAGATAACCTCTAACTCTGAAATCTCTCAGCCACTGAAATTTGATTTGTTTCATTTCTCTCTTCCACCTTTTGGTCAAGAAGGCTTTCTCAATCCCATGATACTGGGTCCCAGCTCCTATCAGGAGTTCTGTTCCACGATGCCAGGGAGATTTATAACCCTGGGAGTCATGTCCCACATGGTGCGTGGGGCAGAGTTCACCTATGGAGTTGGCTTAGAGAGAGGCCACATCTGAGCAACAAAAGAGGTTTTCTGGGGGGTTGAGTCTTAGGCATAATCATAAGTAGGCTTAGCGTCTCCTTTGCAGGAATAGGAGGAATAAATTTCATAGAGTTTAACCACAAAGAACAAGAGATCAGTCAATTGAACTGGTCATCTGCACTGCTTGCGAGAGTATCAGCAATTTCCCAGATGAGAAAGTCGAATATTTCCTCCTCTCTCCCCAGTCCCCCAAGGGGATTTTGCAAATACTTATTAATTCTCTGCCCAAATTACTCTGAGATGTATGGGGACATCACACTAACCTGTACAAACCAACAAGATCTCATGCCCCATTTAAGATCACATGTAATTATGATGTTTGAATAAACTGACCATACACGTTAAATAAGATGCACTACCCAAAATATAAATTTTGCACCAAACAAACATCTCTTCTTTTGGTCTCGCACAGTAGTTGAAGTTTTAAAATATGGGCGACATCATATCTCTAGTCAAATTCTGATCCACATGCACCCCAACCAAGGATTTCTAGAGAGAAACCTACCAACCTCAAATTCTTCACTGGTGAAAACAATGATCTGCCACCTTCCTACCCTGCTTATCTAAGAGGGTTTCTGTGAGGATCCAATTAAACAAAACTCAGAAAACTATGAAGGCCCAACAAATACATATATGGAAACATTATCATGCTCATCATCATGCAAAAGGAAATTATCAATCTGCAAATTCCCCCATCCAACTCCTCCTCCCCTGCCAATAATCAGAGCTACATAATTGGACCTAAAGAATAACATCAGCATTTTTATTGCCTAAATTTACACTCCAATCTCCAAATTGGACTATACAATCTATACAATGACATGTAAAAAGAGGAACTAGCAGAAGAACAAATGTGGCGAAGTATATAGAGACATAAGCCATTTAAAATCTTTTCTAAAGATTGCTTCAAAATTCCTAACTACTTCAATTTCCCCTCAATTTCAAGTGCTAATAAAAAGCACTCTTTTAACAAAAGTTTAATTAAGAAACAGGAATATTTTTCTAATTAAGAAACAGGAATATTTTTCTTTCACAATTCTAAACACATTCTTGGTGTTGCGACCTAGTCACATATCACATATCACTTCTTACAAGGAATCATTCCAGTGGAGCTCTATAACACTGCTCTCTCGTGGTCCCCCCCTCCCACCAAAAGGTGCAATGGTTCTGAAATAACAGAATTCACTCTTTACTGCCAAGTTCTTAAGAGCCTATGCTATGCAAGATAAGGTCCTGTCTGCCAATAACAAGCTCTATGAATCTAGACAAGTTGCTGATGATCACTTTGAACTCTTTGCACACTTGTAAAGATGAGGACTGGATTAATCTCCAAAGATTGTTCTAGTTAAAATATTCTATGATTCCTTTCAGGCCACATACATCAATACTGTGACTAAGAGGCCCCAAAGAACAATTCTATCTTAGCTGTAGCTTCCAAATTTTCAACATTTCTCATCCCTTCCCCAGTCTCCAAGAGTAGTCACAGCCACTGCAGAACTGATAAGAAATAATGTTTAAACACTGCAGCTTTTTTCTCCCAAGAAGGACTTGGGAGAAAAGTCCTTCTCCCAAGCCACATATCGGAAAGACTGCAGTTTTTACATCACTGGACTCTAAAAAGGAACTGAATTAGAAAGGTTATAGGAAGGCAAATGCAAGAAAATAAATTATATATGAGTACACATTTCCAGAATCACTACAATTTCATACCAGGTTATCTCCTGGGTTTGGGAACAATCCAAGCCTAACCCCCTGCTGCTTCTAGGTTTAGAATACTAGAAAAGTCAGGTTAGTTAGCCTCTGCAGTTTGCTCAATTTTAATGGACTCTGCCCCTTGAAGTAAGGGGCAAGTGGGTAGTAGGGGCCAGGATAGGGAAGTAGCAATACAGAATAAGTTTGGGTGGAAGGGTTTTGTTTCCTGGTAACTAAAATTACATTAAAAAAAAAATTTAATAATGAATGATACACTCAAAAAGTTTATATAGAGAGCCCACTCCGATCTAGATGGAGCAGTGAGACTCTTCTTGGTTCTGTCTCCACACAGAAGCTTTAAACAACCAGCAATAACTGGCAAGAACATATTTCTCAAAACTCCAGGAAACAGTTAAAACTGTTTAACTGGACTGTAGTAACAGGGCATGTGCCTATCAGGAAAGCTGTAGGATCTCACAGGAACCCTGGTCCTGCTTCCAAGGGAGTAGAGTAATTCTCAAGCACTTACTGGGAGCATGTATGCCTGGCTCGACCTATCTGGTGTGGCCTAAGGGACTCGCCATCTCAGAACATGCCCTATATGTAGAAAGCAGCCCACAGAGCTCTCTTATAAAACACTGTGAAAGAGCAATCAAGTGGATCCCTGGAGCAAAGGACTGCTGGCTATAGCACACAGAGTATAGTACCCTGGACGATGAGGAAATTATCCTAGGAAAAGAAGACATTCAGAAGTGTAAATGGGGCAATTACTAGAGCCAAATGCACATAGCTAAGAGCGTGCTCAAGACACCAAAAGAACCAAAGAGACCCCTAAGCTTTGGCCTGAACCTATTCTCTAAATTCACTAAAGGATAAACCCTACAAGAAGTCAATCTGCAAAAGACTGGGAAAGATGTTTTCTTGTTTCCCTTTCTTTTCTTCTTTTTTGTTAGCTCCTGCACTCAAGGAAAGCTCTGTCACAGTGGACACACGCTTAAAGGACAAGACACCTCCAAGTCTACACTACAGCAGTAACACATTAAAATATCAAAATGTCCAAATTCCAGCAAAAGATTACAAAATATACAAGGAAACAGGAAGTGATGTTCGAGGCAAAAGAGAAGATTAAAGCATTAGAAGCCATCAACAAAGAGGATCGGTCCTGGGATTTTCAGATAAAGACTTTTTAAAAAATGTTCTTATATATGTTCAAAGAGCTAAAGAAAAACATGAACAAAGAACTAAAGGAAATCAGGAAAAGGATGGATGAACATAAACAGACTATCAATAGAGAGAAAGAAACGATGAGATAGAACCAAACAGAGCTGGAGACCAGAGTAATAGAAATAAAAATGCCCAAGAGGGGTTCAATAACAAACTGGACCTGGCTTAAGAAAGATAAGTGAACTTGAAGATAACACCATTTAACTTAACCAGTATGAGAAGAAAAAAGAATAAAAAAGTAAGAAAAGTGAACAAAGACTGAGGAACCTGTGGGACACCATCAAGTATACAATATATGATTGTGGGAGTCCCAGAAGAAAGAGAGAAAGGAACAGAAAAAATATTCAAAGAAATAATGGCAGAAATTTTCCAAATTTAATCAAACACACAACTATACCCATCCAAGACACTCACCAAACTCTTAGCAGAATAAACCCAAGTAGATATACACGGTGGCACAGTATAATCAAACTGTCAAATGCCAAAGATAAAGAGAGAATTCTGAAAGCTGCAAGAGAGAAGCAACATGTCACATACAAAGGAGATTCATCAGAAACTAAGGAGGCAAAAAGGCAGTAGGAAGGGCAGTACAACAGTGGCTCAGTGACAGAATTCTTGCCTGCCATGACAAAGATCCAGGTTCAATTCCCAGTGCCTGCCCATGTAAATAAATTTAAAAAAAAGGCAGTGGGAAAATACATTTAAAACATGGAAGCAAAAAACTGCCAACAAAGAATTTTATATCTGGCAAACTGCCTTTCAAAAATGAGAGAAAAATTAAGACATTCCCAGATAAACAAAAGCTAAGGGACTACATCACCACTAAGCTAGGCTTGCATATAAGCTAAAGGGAATTCTGCAGGTTAAAAAGAAAGGGTACAAGTGAACGAAGCCATATGAAGAAATAAAAGATGTCTGGTAAAGACAATGACATGGGTAAATATAAGTATCAGTAGTATTGTATTTTTTATTTGTAACTCAAAATTTTACTTCGTGCAGGATCTAAAAGGCAAATGCATAGAATGTAGTGATAAATCAATGGTCTTGGACGTATAATGTATAATTATATGATAACGTATAAATATGTAATTTGTGACAAGAACAAACATAAAAGTGGAGAATGGAGGGATATAGAAACACAGTTTATGTAGGCTATTAAAGTTAAGTTAGTATCAAACCAAACAAGATTGTTATAGATCTAGGATGTGTAATTTAAGCTTCATGTTAACCACAAAGAAAATATAAGAGAAAAAGCAAACTCATAGAGACAGAAAGTAGAGGACAGGTTACTGGGGTTGGGGGGGGGGGTAGAGGCAATGTGGAGTTAATGCATAAGTATAGGGCTTCTCTTTGGGATGAAAGGAAAGTTCTAGTAACAGATAGTGGTGAGGGTATTGCAACACTGTAAATGCGATTAATCCCACTGAATGGTATGCTTGGAAGGAACTGGGATGGGAAGATTTATGAAGTATGTTTCCACAATTAAAAGAAAACATAAACTAAAGAGATAATGACAATTAAATGTAATACGTATGTACTACTGGACAGGATCTAACAATGGAGGAAAAAATGCTCAAAAGAACATTATTGGGACATAAGAAAAAGTTGGAATATAGAATGTAAACTCGCTAACTCGATAACTGGACTAAAGTTGATTACATAAGTGAATATTCTAGGTCATGGATATGAATATGGGAGTATTATGTTCTAGGATTATAATGTGTGCAACTTGTTCTCAAATGTTCAGAAGATATAGATGGATAGACAGAATGATATGACTAGAGCAGCAAAATGTTAAAACTGACAGATCTGGGTATGCGGAGGGCCTTGGCAATATGTTCAAGTTCTCTACATGAGGTTTGTATTATTTTTGCAACTGTCCTATATTTACTATTTCCAAATAAAAAGTTAAAATATTCAAGGAACTCTGCTAGGCACAAAGGAGATACAAAAGCGAATTCAGGTAAGTATCTTAATGCTATAATAAATACCTTGGCACTTTGTAGGATTACCTACCATCCCTCTATTGCATTCTCCATACCATCTCTTCCTTTAGTACAGTCTGAAAATATAATATTAAGAGAACGGTGCCCAAATATTAATACTTAAGAAAATGCTGTCTCGTGAGAGATACAGAGTGACTTAGAAAATCCAAGGGAAGAATGCCCATCTAGTTTTAGGAATCAGTTAAGACTTATTCAGATTAATTTTTGAGCAAAATCTTGAAAGACAGGAATAAGCCCATCTTGGTTTCCCTGTTTGTCCTTGGAATATGTTTTATTAATATATGAGCACTACTGATGAAAAAAGCATGGTCTGAAACCGAGACAAGCATTATCAGCAAGCATGCAGAAAAACATCTAGTCACCAGTTAATAGCAGTCTCAAGCAGCCCTTCTTCACACATGTGATTTCCATTGTCTCAAGTATTAAATTAGGGCTCATCCAACTACAAAGCTTATTTTTGTTACAATAACCATTATGTTTTATCCAATACTGATCTGCTGAAGTAGTGGGAGGAAGCGAAACAGCTTCTTTAAAGTGAAAAAGGAAAAAATTGAGAGGCGTCTCTAAGAAATCAATTCCTATTGAGAAATACAACCATCTAATGGGAATAATCATTCCCTTCTTCACAAGATCTCTATCTGTTGTCTTCCACCAACTCCATTTCACATCTGAGCACCATAAATATGCACAGTATTACATAGCTATAACTTAGGATAATATACCTTGTAAGTAAACCCTTTACAATTACTATGAGAAAGCTGCTTTTTAAGCATAATTTTAGTTTACTAGCACATATGTAAAAACACAAAGGTCTCATATTTCTTGGAATTTCTGATATAAGCTGAAGTAGGGAAGGAGCTAAAAGCCTCTGTCCTAAAAGTCCAAAAGAATCAAAATTACTTCAAGCCCAATACATCTAAATAAAAAATGTCAGCCCAGAAAAAAAAAAAAACCTTGAAAAATGCACCACCCTCTTGACTGTAATAGGAATTCTACTTTCTTCTGATAACAGATTTTACATCTGACACACAGTCATAATTAAAGGCTTATAAGAACGTAAACAGTCAACGAATGTATTGCACCCAAAATTTAAAACATAATATGTAAATCCTACTTTTGCTAGTATACAGGAAACTGATATTCACCTAATTAAGAAATTACATTAACAACACTGTTATCAGGAAAGTAGTTTCAAGAGAAAATATAAAGAAATGCCAACCCAAGTAAAGCAGACATCTCTTTCTCACTAGTGTTATTAGTAACTGCCAATGTTCCACATGGTATAATTTATCTTTTCACACACAGGACAATGATTCTTCCAGTTGCTGAGACAGATTATCTCGAACATGATAAAGGAAAAAAATCATTAGCTACACAGTCTTCTGATACATAGATAAAATTCAATCTAGCTTCACATAACTCGGTCAAACTTGGTAGATACCAAGAGAATGTGGTTGAGACAGCAATGCTCCTACTGACTAGGCTAAGTGAAAATAAATGAACTACAAATTTAAAAAATGGGTATAGATAGGCAGAGAAACCGCACACCCCTGCATGCACACCCGTAGTCCCTTCAATATTCAAACTGAAAAAAAAAAAAAATTTACCTATCTCCCTCCAGGTATTTCCTCCCTTACAATATACATTATTTTCAAATCTGGCTGGCACAACTCACGCTTCACTCGAAGCTAATGAACGACATTTTCCCCAAGAGGAATCTACAGAAAGATATGTAAGCCTGAGGCTTTAAAAAAAAATAAATAAGGCATGTGTCTTCACGTTCCCTTCCACTTTTCTCTCAGTTACCTCCTCCTCGGGTGTGAAAATATCAACATCCGGTCGCCCACCCCCACCCTCGCAGGGACTGTGTGCTCCCCTCTCCTTCCCACTGCTCCCCCACCCCGGTCATGGGGCCGAGCAAGATCTTCTCCACATTCTTCTCGGAGGAAAAGACTCACAAAAAAAAGAAACATGGTCCAGAAACGAGAGCCGAAGAGGCCTGACAACCACCAACGGTCCTGACCACCCCCCAGCTCGGCCTCCGGACCAGGAGTCGGTTCCCGAAAAGCTGAAATCCCTAGTGCTCCCCGCCACCCCCCGTCAGATGTATGGCCGGTAAAACGCAAAGACAGGGGGAAACGGGCGGCACGGTCATCCCTAACCAAGCCCGTTCCCTCCCAGGACGGAACCGCCGGGAGGATGGAGATGGCCGCAGAAGCCAAGGGGCCGCCTGCTGGCTCTGCCCCGAGACCCTCCATCGCGCCGACCCGCGGCCCCCGAGCCCCCACGCCCTCCTCAGGGAGCCTCCCCACCCCCACCCCGCAGCGGCCGCCGGGGGCCGAGCCCACCGCCGTCCTCACCGCACACCCGCACACCCGCACACTCGCCACACACAAAAGCGCCGCGGCCCGCGCCTGCCTGCCCCCACCGCCCGGCACCGCGATCCATGAGGCAGCCCGCGCCCGCGTCCGCGTCTCGGAAACCCCAACGCCGGGCAGGGCCGGCTGGGCCCGCAGCGCGCCTCACCATCGCTCCGCTTGATCTCCACGTAAATCCCGATCTGGATCTTGCCGAAGTTGGCCGTTGCCATCACCTCATCGGGAGCAGCGGCAGCCGGCCGAGGGAGGGGGACAGGAGGGCGGAAAAGGCGGGGAGGGGGCGGGGTAGGTGTGGGAGGGGGAGCGGTTGCCCGCGGCCGCGCCGGCCCGGGCGACAGCGTGAACGCGATCCGGGGCCGCGAGGAGCAGCGGCGGGGAAGCGGGCGGAGGTGCCCGGCCTGCAGGCCGGCGGGAAGACGCGCACGCCGGGGCGTCGGGGTGAAGCGAGGGCCGGGGCCGGGCCGTGAGGCGGCGCGGGGAGAGTGGGAGGGCCCGCGCCGCCGGCCGGGGAGCAGACGCCGGGGGGAGGGGGGCGGGGCGCCGCGCGCCTGCGCAGAGCGCGCCTCCGGCATCTCCTCCTCCTCCGCTCCCCTTTCGGTGCTGCCTCAAGGCGGCCCCGCCCAGTACCGCGACGGCGGGCTGGATCTGGCGGGCGGCGGCGGAGTCTTAGTTCCCCAGAGGACCGGAGTGCACGGGCGTTTCCGTCACGAGTCGGCGTCGCGTTTGATTTCAGCGCGCGGCCTAGAAGAGGCGGGGACCCGCGCGCGGGTCTCTTCCTGTTACTCTGGCTCCCACGAATTGGCGATGCTGCCAGAATGGATGAAGAGCCCTTAGTTTCAGGGCTTTCCGGATGGCGCGCGGGGCTAAGGCATGTGAATTTAGCGACAGGCCATTGACAGCACGTGCTTGGTGATTTATCTGATGGTGTCATCACTATTTGCCACTTGGAGGTGGCTAGCCCAAGTAGCCCTCCTCAGGTTTCCCATCTCGTTCTGAAAGATGGAAAGAAACACCTATAAAGTGCCACACACCCTAAGACCCGGAATGAATATTCTCTTTTTTCATGGCCTTGCCTCTTAGCTCATCGCTGCTCAACAAAGAAACCCTGCAGAGGAGCTACTTTGACTCTTCCGTTTATGATGCGTCAGATGCTGGTGTCCTGGCTCTGCTCAAGGTTCAAGACTTATGGCCCTGGACTGCAGAGCCAACGGCTGTGACTCAAGGACAGAGGGCAGACACATCAGGTTGACTAAGGAACGATCCTTTTCTGCGGAGTCACTTGACTAGTTTGACCACATCAGCAACATAGAAGGCAAGACTCTCCATCCTGAAAGAGCAAGAAGGCAATGTGAACCGGGATCATGGAAACCGTGTTTATAGCACCGTGTAAAATCCTCCAAAAGCATGACTTTTGCTCCTAGTATTGGGACTTGTGAAGAAAACACACTTTTTCTGCCCTACTTTTTCCCCAATCTTCGTTAATCTCCCTGCAATAACCATTAAAAATATAATTTCAAAATTCAAAAACTGGGATCTGGTTATATGTGTGCAAGTACATATATGCATGTATGTGTGCACCTAGAGTTTTCAATAATAAATCAAAGCAAGTTGATCCTAAGAAAATTTGTTTAAGGACTTGAACATATTGGAGGTATTCTTGTCAAAAGAAGAAAGTCACATATCCATTCTAAAATAGGCAAAATTTTTTTCTATAAAATAAACTCTGAGTAGACCATGAAGAAACTAATTCTTGCTTATATATTCCAAATATTCCATTATTTTTGGAAAACAGAGGTACGTTTCAGACCTCTTTCAGAATAGGGTTTGATCAAATCAAGGTCCCATTTTTACTTTTTTTTAAGTTAGGTTTTATCTGAACTTTTTTTTAGCTCATGTCTAGTATAACTCATGCTCTGATGTCTATATGAGTGAAGTATAAAGCATCTATTTGCTTGCAAATTATTTAAAGAATGCAAAGTAATCAAGCTGTACAGCTATTAAACTTAAAATTGTTTCATAAAATATTATGCTTTATACATGGTTGCTGACACATACTTTACTTCCTATGGGTAGGCTTTCAACCATAAATGAAGGTATTTAAAAATATATACATCATCCTCATCCATAAAAATGTATGAGATTTGCTATGTGCCCAAGGTAAACAAACATGAAAATCTTTCCTTTATAATCATACTTAAAAGCTTATGTTTTTGGTACGCTGCAGCACATGTATTTACCAAAACTTGCATGGGTTTAATAGGGTTTAATATATGGCCCCCTGAAGAGCAGCCATAAAGGAATGCAATGTGCCTCTTTCCCTCAATGACCCTGGATCAAAAATTCTGACTCTGGCTCAGACATTAACAAGATATACAACCCTAAATAGATTACTGCCTGGCACACAGTAGGAACTCAATGAGTTAATTTAGTAAACTGCTTACATCTGAGTTACTTACCTCTTTGATCAACCTGTATTAATAACTTCCATTCTGTCAAAGTTTTTGTGAGAGTCAAATGAAAGTAAAATGTGATCATGCTTTGGTATTTATTAAGTATAATATAAGGTAAAAATGAAGTAATACATCCGTGTTAGTTAGATTCATTTGTCAACTTGGCCAGGTGAGCATACCTAGTTTTGTTGCTGCGGACATAAGCCAATGGTACTTGTTGCTAATTACATCTGCAGTGGGCTAGGAGGCGTGTCTGCTACAATGAGTGACATTTAACTTAATTGGCTGGTGCTTAAATGAGAGAACGCAATGTAGCACAGCCTAAGCAGCTGGACATTCCTCATCTCAGTACTCACAGCTCAGCCCAGGCCTTTGGAGATGCAGAAAGAAGTCATCCCATGGAAAGTTGTTGGAACCCAGGGGCTTGGAGAGAAGACCAGCAGAGACCATCCTGTGCCTTCCACGTAAGAAAGAACCTCAGTGGAAAGTTAACTGCCTTTCCTCTGAAGAATTAACAAAATAAATCCTCTTTTATTAAAAGCCAATCCGTCTCTGGTGTGTTGCATTCCAGCACCAGGCAAACTGGAACAACATCCTATAGGAAATAGTCCAGTACTCTACTACAATCCTCAAATCGTTATTACAATTTTATATCCAGTGATATAAAATTAACAATTATTGCCTTCTTGACAAAAAAAAGGGGAAAGAAATGTAATAAAATAAGGTTGCAGTGGCTAAGAGATTTCAAATAGAATGGAGAAGCTCTTTTGGAGGTTATTCTTATGCAAGCTTTAGCTAGATGTTACAAATTGTCATAGTATACCAAGCCCTAACCAAACAGTATTCCTGAAAACCCTAAAGAATACCCAAGGCTCTATGTGAGACTCTATAATAGTTTCACTCAGTTTATTTTTCAGAAACGTAAAACTTCTAAACTGTTCCTATGCCAGAGAAACCCTGTGTGCTGGTTTGAAAGGATTTATATGCTTTAGAAAAGCCATGTTTTGATCCCAATCAATCTTGTGGAAATAGCCATCTCTTTTAATTCCTATTCAGTAATGTAAGTTGGAAACTTGATTAGGTTATCTCTACAGAGATGTGACATACCCAGTTGTGGGTATTAACCTTTGATTAGGGGGAGATGTGACTCCACCCGTTCCACGAGGGTCTTGATTAGTTTGCTGGAATCCTTTAAAAGAGGAAGCATTTTGGAGACAGTCATTTTTTAGAATGATGAGAGAGCCACAGAGTCCCCCAGCCAGTGACCTTTGGAGATGAAGGAGAACACCCCCGAGGAGCTTCACGAAGCAAGAGGACTGGAGAGGAAGCTAGCAGACATCACCATGACCTCCATGTGACTTTCCAGTTGAGAGAGAAACCCTGAACTTCATTGGCCTTTCTTGAGTGAAGGTAACCTCTTGTTGGTGCCTTAATTTGGACACTTTATAGACTAGCTTTAATTGGAACATTTTCTTGGCCTTTAAACTGTAAACTAGCAACTTACTAAAGTCCCCCTTTTGAAAGCCATTCCATTTCTGGTATATTGCATCCTGGCAGCTAACAAACTAGAACACTCTGAAATCCATAGGTACCAGTTTCTCCAAGAACGTCAACCACTTGCATCCCCCTACCCCATGATGTCAGTATCCCTTCTCAACATGAAATTAGAATGATCATTGCCCAAATATTCCTAAAGATTGAGAGAAGGATCAAATGAGAGGGAGGAGTTGTAATAGAACAGATAGGATTTAACAAACAAGTATGACTACTGAATCTTTATATTGATATTTCTTTTCAGTTTCCAGTATATTAGAGCAGGAAGAAGGAAATATCTGAAATTGTAGAACTGTAACCCATGCCATACTTTGAAGTTTGTTTTGTAAGTACTTATTAAAATGTACTTTGAAATTAATTTTTTTAATTAATTAAAAAAATTTTTTTTGATTAACAATTATCAATTTGACCTCTGACCCTTATCACCTCATATCAAGAAGAGAGCAAGAACTTTACTAATCTGCCTGTATCTTTACCCAATCTATTCTATCCTACTCTTCACTGATAGAATAGTCTTGTTCAAGGACCATTTCCATCAGGTCATGTCCTATGGCTGCTGTTGGCTTATTTTATCAATTTTTAATTGATAAACCATTCACTTTATTGTAACCCATCCAATCTTTATATGCCCAGATTTCTTTTTCCTTTGGGGTCATTAGTACATAAACCTTACATAGTTAGTCCAGGGGAATAGGCCATTAAGCTAATGAGATTTGAGGCTGGGGCTGGCACTCAATTTAACCAATAACCTACTCAATGAAGAGCAGAGATGTAATTTAACTCCAACCCTATCTCATTATCTGTCCTTGTCTATATATTCTAAATTGAAATTTTTCCATTCAATTTTTGGATCTATCCTGAATTAAGTCCACAAAGTTCATGGGTCTGTAATCAAGTGGAAAAATGGATGGGGCTGGCAGAAATTTTTTTTAGCCTTTATTGTTCACTTTTTGCACTGGACATTTTTAGAGCTTTTTGGTAGTCAGCAGTTTTAATTCCTACTAAATTTATACAAATTTTAATTCTAATTAAACTGGTGTAAATAATACGGTTATATATCTTAGGCCTTAAATAAATATATTAAAAAACATCTGGGAGATAAAAATTCCTATATTTGCTCTCTAAAATATCCCTTTTTTTCTTCTCCATTGGATTACTCTCCACTGCCTGCAAACATATTCAGGCTCCCTTCTCTTGAAAAATAATCTCCTTTTGATCCTCCTCCCCCTATTTAAATTCCATTCTATTTTTTGCTTTCCCTTCCCTGCCAAATTCTTAAATGAGTGCTCTAAGTACTCAATACCTTGATTCTCCATTTCCCATTCATTTCTTAAACCCTAAATCTAGCATCCATATTCTACTGAATTGTATTTAAAAAAATTATTGTTAATAACATATGAACAACTCAAAATTTCCCATTTTAACCACATGCAAGTGTACAATTCATGGGTATTAGTTGCATTCACAGTATTGTGCTACCATCACCAACATCTGTTAACCAAACCTGAATTGTATTTTTAAAAGTCAACAATTACCTTCTACTTACCACATTCAATGTATACGCTACCATTTTCACTTGCTTTGAATTCTTTCCTGTATATGAGTAACATAGCCTCTGGCCACCAAATAGAAATTGATTCTTTTCCTAGCCCGTCTTCTTTATTATGATTCTTTCATTTATAATTTTTGACAGAACATGGATAGTGTTAATGATTAGCCATGATGGAAATCAACTTATATAATACCTTTAAGGTCTGTATTAGACTTAGATCTACGTAGAAATATCAAATAATATGGTATTATTTTAATTATTGTTTGGCTATATTGAGATGTTCCTAAAGTTTACACTTGTTAATGTAATGTTTGCCTATATGACTACTTCCTTTCAATAGGAAGTCTAAAGGTGAGCCCTTATACCAGATTTTCAGCAAGTTGATAAGCATAAACTCTTAAATAGCAGGCAATTTCCTTTTCACCATTTCTAGTAATGAATCCAAACTAAAAATCATTTTTATGTTCTTAATATAATTCTTATTAATTCAAGAGTTTATAGTGTTCACTTTTTGCACTGGACATTTTGACACAGAGCATTGGTCGTGTAAAACAAAATGATTGGTAGTGTGCTATGCATTCTCATTTTTTTTTTTGTTTGTATGCTGCATGGCAGGGGTTACATTACGTTCGTTTTTCCATGCAACTGTCCCCTTATTGAAGCACCATTTGTTGTTGTTGTTTTATGGTTTGGTTTTATCATTTGTTTGTTTGGGAAGTTCATGGGCTGGGAATTGAAGCCCACATGGCAGGCATGAATTCTATCACTAAACTAGCTTCACAACCCCCTCATTGTTTTTTTAATGCAATTTTATTGAGATATAGTCACATCCAATATAATCATCCAAAGTATGCAATCAATGCACAGTATCATCATGTAGTTGTACATTCATCATCACGATCGATTTTTGAACATTTCCTTACTCCATAAACAATAAAAATGAGAATAAAATAAAAGTAAAAAAGAATACCCAAAACTTCCATACCTCCCCCCATTATTTATTTCTTTATTCTTTATTCTTTTACTCATCTGTCCATGCACTGGATAGAGGCAGTGTCAGTTACAAGGTTTTCACAGTCACATAGTCATACCATAAAGCTATATAATTATATAATCATCTCCAGAATTAAGGCTACTGGATTATAGTTCTACAGTATTTTAGTTTGCTAAATGCTGCTAGAATGCAATATACCAGAAATGGAAATGTTTTTTTTATAGAAATATTTTTTATCGACAAAACAACGTACAACACATGCATTCTTTTTTTTTGTTAATTAAAGTTTTTTTAAATACCAAAAAAAACACCAAATGCAAACATTCTAACTTTTGATCATTCTGTTCTACATATATAATCAGTAATTCACCAATATCATCACATAGTTGCATATTCATCATCATGATCATTTCTTGGAACATTTGCATCTATTCAGAAAAAGAAATAAAAAGAAAACAGAAAAAAATTCATACATGCCATACCCCCACCCCTCCCCCTCACCAATCGCCAGCATTACAATCTAAATTTATTTTAACATTTGTTCCCCCGATTATTCCTCTTTATTCCATATGTTTTACTCATCTGTTGATAAGGTAGATAAGAGGAGCATCAGACACAAGGTTTTCACAATCACACAGTCACATTATGAAAGCTATATTATTATACAATCATCTTCAAGAAACATGGCTACTGGAACACAGCTCCACATTTTCAGGCAGTTTCCTCCAGCCTCTCCACTACATTTTGACTAACAAGGTGATATTTATTTAATGCATAAGAATAACCTCCAGGATAACTTCTCAGCTCTGTTTGGAAACTCTTAGCCATTGACACTTTATTTTGTCTCATTTCACACTTCCCCTTTTTGGTCAAGAAGTTTTTCTCAATCCCCTGATGCTGAGTCTCAGTTCATTCTAGGGGTTTTCTCAATCCCTTGGTGGTGAGTCTCAGCTCATTCCAGGATTTCTGTCCAACGTTGCCAGGAAGGTCCACATCCCTGGGAGTCATGTCCCACGTAGACAGAGGGAGGGTGGTGAGTTTGTTTGTTGTGTTGGCTGAAGAGAGGGGCCACATCTGAGCTACAAAAGAGGTTCTCTTGAGGGTGACTCTAGGCCTAATTTTAAGTAGGCTTGACCCGTACTTTGTGGGGTTAGTTTCACATGAACAAACCCCAAGACTTGGGGCTCAGCCGATAGCTTTGGTTGTCCACACTGCTTGTAAGAATATCTTAACTTGGGGAAGCTGAATTTTCCCCCTTTCTCACCATTCCCTGAAAGGGACTTTGCAAATACTTTTTTATTCACTGTAAAAATCGCTCTGGGATTTATCGGGGCATCACTCTGGGCAAACCAAAAAATCTCGTGTCCTATTCAACGTTCCATGTACTTATGGTGTTCAATTAAACTGTCTACATAAGTTATATTAGGAAATGCATTAGTCAAAGTATAAATTTTGTACCAAATAAACATTTTTTGCTTTAGTCTCACACATAAGTTAAAATTTTAAAATATTAATTACCATCTATTTTCAGCACACTGCAGTAATGACATTCCTTTGTTCTTCCTCATGCACAAACATTTTTTAAATTTGTACATTTAGTCACTATCATTATATACTCTAGGCGTTCCTAGATTATACCATCTCAGTCTTTATTGTCTATTTTTCTTTCTGATTTCATCTGTGCCCCCAGCCCTTCTCCCTCTATTATTCTCACATTCAGCTTCATTAAGTGTTTTAACATAATTGTATTACAGTTAGGTAGTATTGTGCTGTCCATTTCTGAGTTTTCACATTCAGTCCTGTTGCACAGTCTGTATCCCTTCAGCTCCAATTACCCAATATCTTACCCTATTTCTATCTCCTGATGGTCTCTGTTACCAATGAAATTCTCCAAGTTCATTCATTAATGACAGCTCATATCAGTGAGACCATACAGTGTTTGTCCCTTTGTTTCTGGCTAACTCACTCAGCATAATGTCCTTAAGGTCCATCCATGTTCTGTCTTACGGCTGCATAATATTCCATTGTATGTATATACCACAGTTTGTTTAGCCACTCATTTGTTGATTGACATTTGGGCTGTTTCAATCTCTTGGCAATTGTAAATAATGCTGCTACAAACATTAGTGTGCAAATGTCCGTTTGTGTCTTGCCCTCATGTCCTCTGAGTAGATACCTAGAAATAGTATTACCAGGTCATATGACGATTCTGTATTTAGCTTTTTGAGGGACTGCCAAGCTGCCTGTTCTAGTTTGCTAGCTGCTGGAATGCAACACACCAGAGACGGATTGGCTTTTAATAAAAGGGGATTTATTTTGTTGGTTCTTCAGAGGAAAGGCAGCTAACTTTCCACTGAGCCTCGTTCTTATGTGGAAGGCACAAGGTGGTCTCTGCTGGTCTTCTCTCCAGGCCCCTGGGTTCCAACAACTTTCCCAGGGGTGATTTCTTTCTCCATCTCCAAAGGCCTGGGCTGAGCACTTGGCTAGTGCTGAGATGAGGAATGCTGAGCTGCTTAGCTGTGCTACATTGCGTTCTCTCATTTAAGCACCAGCCAATTAAGTCAAACGTCACTCATTGCAGCAGACACGCCTCCTGGCTGACTGCAGATGTAATTAGCAACAGATGAGGTTCACGTACCATTGGCTTATGTCCGCAGCAACAAGACTAGGTATGCTCACCTGGCCAAGTTGACAACCGAATCTAACTAACACACTGCCTTCCACAGCAGTTGTACCATTTGACATTCCCACCAACAGTTGATAAGTGTGCCTCTTTCTCCACATCCTCTCCAGCACTTGTCATTTTTTTTTATTGATAATGGCCATTCTGGTGTGAGATGATATTTCATTGTGGTTTTGATTTGCATTTCTCTGATAGCCAGGGAAGTTGAGCATCTCTTCATGTGCCTTTTGGCTATTTGTGTTTCCTCTTCTAAGAAGTGTCTGTTCACATCTTTTGCCCATTTTGTAATTGGGTTGGCTGTCTTTTTGTTGTTGAGTTGAACAATCTCTTTATAAATTCTGGATACTAGACCTTTATCTGATATGTCATTTCCAAATATTGTTTCCCATCGTGTACGCTGTCTTTTTACTTTCTTGACAAAGTTCTTTGATGCACAAAAGTGTTTAATTTTGAGGAGTTCCCATTTCTTTCTTTCTTTCTTCAGTGGTTGTGCTTTGGTTGTAAGTTCTAGGAAACCGCCTCCTAGTATAAGATTTATAAGATATTTCCCTACATTTTCTTCTAACAGTTTTATGGTCTTAGGTCTAATGTTTAGGTCTTTGATCCATTTTCACTTAATTTTTGTATAGGATGTGAGATATAGGTCCTCTTTCATTCTTTTGCATATGGATATCCAGTTCTCTAGGCACCATTTATTGAAGAGACTGTTCTGTCCCAGATGAGTTGGCCTGACTGCATTATCAAAGATCAGTTGTCCATAGATGAGAGGGTCTATATCTGAACACTCTATTGGATTCCATTGGTCAGTATATCTATCTTTAAGCCAGTACCATGCTGTTTTGACCACTGTAGCTTCATAATACGCCTTAAAGTCAGGTAGCATGAGACCTCCGGCTTCATTTTTTTTTTCTCAGAATACTTAGAGCTATTCAGGGCACCCTGCACTTCCAGATAAATTTGCTTATTGCTTTTTCTATTTCTGAAAGGTAAGTTTTTGGGATTTTAATTGGTATTGCATTGAATCTGTAAATCAATTCAGGTAGAATTGACATCTTAACTATATTTAGTCTTCCAATCCATGAACATGGTGTGCCCTTCCATCTATTTAGGGCTTCTGTGATTTCTTTAAACAATTTCTTGTAGTTTTCTTTGTATAGGTCTTTTGTCTCTTTAGGTAAATTTATTCCTAAATATTTTATTCTTTTGGCTGCAATTGTAAATGGAACTCTTTTCTTGATTTCCCCCTCTGATTGTTCATTACTAGAGTATAGAAACACTACAGATTTTTGAGTGTTGATCTTGTAACCTGCTATTTTGCTGTACTCATTTATAGCTCTCATGGTTTTGCTGTGGATTTTTTGGGGTTTTCAACATATAGTATCATATCATCTGCAAACACTGAGAGTTTCACTTCTTCCTTTCCAATTTTGAGGCCTTGTTTTCTTTTTCTTGTCTAATTGCTCTGGCTAGAACTTCCAACACGATGTTGAATAATAGTGGTGATAATGGACATCCTTGTCTTGTTCCTGATCTTAGGGGTAAGTTTTCAGTTTTTCCCCATTGAGGATCATGTTAACTGTGGGTTTTTCATATATTCCCTTTATCATGTTGAGGAAGTTCCCTTCTATTCCTATCCTTTGAAGTGTTTTCAACAGGAAAGAATGTTGAATTTTGTCAAATGCCTTTTCTGCATCAATCGAGATGATCATGTAGTTTTTCTGCTTTGATTTGTTGATATGGTGTATTACATTAATTGGTTTTCCTGTGTTGAACCATCCTTGCATATCTGGGATGAATCCTACTTGGTCATGATGTATAATTCTTTTAATGTGTTGCTGGATTCGATTTGTTAGAATTTTGTTGAGAATTTTTGCATCTATATTCATTAGAGAGGTTGGTCTGTAGTCTTCTTTTTTTGTAATGTCTTTGTCTGCCTTTGGTATGAGGGTAATTTTGGCTTTGTAGAATGAGTTAGGTAGCTTTCCCTCCTCTTCAATTTTTTTGAAGAATTTGAGCAGGATTGATACTAATTCTTTGTGGAATGTTTGGTAGAATTCACATATGAAGCCATCTGATTCTGGACTTTTCCTTTTTGGGGAGCTTCTTAATGACTGATTCAATTTCTTTACTTGTGATTGGTTTGTTGAGGTCATCTATTTCTTCTCGAGTCAAAGTTGGTTGTTCATGCCTTTCTAGAAAATTGTCCATTTCATCTACATTGTCGTGTTTATTAGCATAAAGTTGTTTATAGTATCCTGCCATTACTTCCTTTATTTCTGTGGGGTCAGTGGTTATGTCTCCTCTTCCATTTCTGATCTTATTTATTTGCAACCTCTCTGTTCTTATTTTTGTCAGTCTTGCTAAGGGTCCATCAATATTATTGATTTTCTCATAGAACCAGCTTCTGGTTTTGTTGATTTTCTCAATTGTTTTCATGTTCTCAATTTCATTTATTTCTGCTCTAACCTTCATTATTTCATTCCTTTTGCTTGCTTTGTTGTTAGTTTGCTGTTCTTTCTCTAATCCTTCCATGTAGACAGTTAATTCCTCAATTTTTACTCTTTCTTCCTTTTTGATATAGGCATTCAGGGCAATAAATTTCCCTCTTAGCACTGCCTTTGCTGCATCCCACAAATTTTGATATGTTGTGTTTTCATTTTCTTTTGCCTCAAGATATTTACTGATTTCTCCTGTAATTTATTTCTTGTAATTTCTCTTGTAATTTCTTCCACTAGTTGTTTAAGAGTGTGTTGTTGAGCCTCCATATATTTGTGAATTTTCTGACCCTCTGCCTGTTATTGATTGCCAGCTTCATTCCTTTATTATCTGAGAAAGGGTTTTGTATGATTTCAGTCTTTTTAAATTTATTGAGATTTGCTTTGTGACCCAGCATATGGTCTGTCCTTAAAAATTATCCATGAGTACTTGAGAAAAATGTGTATCCTGCTGTTGTGGGATGTAATGTTCTATAAAATCTGTTACGTCTAGCTATTTATTGTGTTATTCAAATTTTCTGTTTTTTTATTGATCCTCTGTCTAGATTTTCTGTCCATTGATGAGAGTGGGGAATTGAAGTCTCCAGCTATTATGGTAGGGGTGTCTATTTCTCTTTTCAGTGTTTGCTTCATGTATTTTGGAGCGTTCTGGCTCAGTGCATAAATATTTATGGTTGTTATGTCTTGTTGAATTGTTCCTTTTGTTAATACTTAGTGTCCTTTATTTATCTCTTTTAATTTTACATTTGAAGTCTAATTTGTTGGATATTAGTATAGCTACTCCTGCTCTTTTCTGATTGTTGTTTGCATCAAATATCTTTTTCCCAACTTTTGATTTCAACCTGTGCTTGTCCTTGGGCCTAAAATGCATCTCCTGTAGACAGCATACAGATGGTTCCTGTTTTTTAACCCTCTTTGCCAGTCTATGTCTTTTGATTGGGGAGTTTAATTCATTAACATTTAGTGTTATTATTGTAAGTGTAGTACTTTCTCCTACCATTTTGCCTTTTGGATTTTATATGTTGTATCTTTTTTTTTTCTTTCTCTTTTTACCTTTACTGATAGTCTTCATTTCTACACTCTTCTCCACACCTCTCTCTCCTGTCTTTTCTTATCTGCCTCTAGTGCTCTCTTCAGTATTTCTTACAGAGCCAGTCTCTTGGTCACAGATTTTCTCTTGATTTTTTTGTCTGAAAATGTTTTAATTTCCCCTTCATGTTTGAAGGACAGTTTTGCCGGATATAGAATTTTTAGTTGGCAATTTTTCTCTTTTAATATCTTAAATATATCATACCACTGTCTTCTTGCCTCCCTGAGGAGGCAAGAAGACAGTGGTATGATATATTTCTTCTTTCTGTTGAGAAATCTGTGCATAGTCTTATTGGGCTTCCCTTCTATGTGATAGATTGCTTTTCTCTTGCTACTTTCAAAATTCTCTCTTTTCAACATCTGACATTCTGATTAGTAATTGTCTTGGAGTACATCTATTCGGATGTATTCTGTTTGGGATATGCTGCATTTCTCGTGTCTGTAGTTTTATGTCTTTCATTAGAGTTGGGAAATTTTTAGTGATTATTTCCTCCATTAGTTTTTCTCTCCCTTTTCCCTCCTCTTCTCCTTCTGGGACACCCACAATATGTGTATTCATGTGCTCCATGTTGTCATTCAGTTCCCTGCATCCATGCTCATATTTTTCCATTCTTTTCCCTGTATTTTCTTTTGCTTGCTGGATTTCAGGTGTCCCATCCTTTTCCTGTCCTGCCCAGTATGTGGTGCCTGTCTCCCTGCAGCTTCCCACCAATATAAAGTTATGTAGTGCCTTTAACTTCAGCAGACTCTCCCTACTTGGGGCATGGTTGAGACAGGGGGCAGATTGTAGGCTGTCCCATCCTCCAGTTCACTAATCCATTCTTTTACCCCTTGCAATCTAATGTCATAGGTTTCTATTGTTTTTTTCATCTCTTCTACTGTGCCTTTCATTCCCATAGGTTCTGTGATTGTTTTTTTCAGATTTTCTATTTCTTCTTTTTGTTCACCCATTGCCTTCTTTATATCCTCCCTCAACTCATTGATTTGATTTCTTATGAGATTTTCCCACATCTATTAAAAAATCCTGAATTAGTTGCTTCAATGCCCGTATCTCATTTGAATTGTTGGTTTGTTCCTTTGCCTGGGCCATATCTTCAATTTTCTTAGTATAACTCTCTATTTTTTGCTGGTGTCTAGGCATTTAATTTCCTTAATTAGTTTACTCTGGAGATTATTTTCACTCTTTTACCTAGAATTTTCTTGTTGGATGGCTTTGTTCTCTATCTGTCTTTGACATTCAGTTCAGCTTATTCCAGACCTCTAGCTTAGGTTTTGTTTAACTGATCAGAATTTTTTAGTTCTTGTTTTCTTTTTCCTTGCCCTATCTATATAGAGCCTTTTTTGTTTTTCTTTGGAGGGTCTATTTAGATATTATAGAACCCAGTAAGATTTTCCCAAACCAGACTGGCCTCCTCTCAGGAGGAAAGAGTCACCTGCATCAGTTTTCCCTGAGGGTGAGACCCAATAGGGTACCAGACTTTCTTGTGATGCCTCTAGAGTCTGTGCTTTTCCTGTCCTGCCCAGTATGTGGTGCCTGTCTCCCTGCAGCTTCCCACCAATATAAAGTTATGTAGTGCCTTTAACTTCAGCAGACTCTCCCTACTTGGGGCATGGTTGAGACAGAGGGCAGATTGTAGGCTGGCTTTAATTGCTTCAGTTTTCTTGTCCCTGGGGTCTGAATTCCTTGAGGGGAGTATTTCACCTGAGCTGGACCCCACCCCTCTCCTGGGGAAGGCACAGCCTCCAGGGAATTAATTCCTTTCACCTGACCAGCCTCTTTGTTTCTCAGACAAGCTTTATTCTGCCCTTGCCTTGGACAGTTGGAGCCTGAGAAGTCTTGCAGTTTTATCTAATGAGCAGTTAAGCAGTAGAAATAAAGCAGAAAACAAATCCTTTGCAAAGCAGGATTCCTGTTCCTTGGGTTTGTTAATCAAGAGCTTAAGTTGGTACATTGCTATGTATTTCCAGGTTCTCTGTGAACCCCCCCTCTTTTTTTTTTTTAATCCAACCCTTTTCAAGTATTTTGTGCTGTCCAATCCACAAAACCTCTGTTGTTGTTTTTTGTCAGCCCTGCCCCCTCTGTGCCAGGACAAAAATTCCTAGTACCTTTAGTGCTTATTTGCGGTTTATCTGAGCCTGTTTTCAATAGTCAGAATTTGTTCATTAATTACACAATTGGAGCTTGGTTGAGCTCAGCCCCTGGTGCTTGTAGAGTCACTTTCCTTTCCCCTCTGGCAACCAGCCTTTGGGGGAGGGGCACTGGCCCCCATGGACTCATAGTTCTGGGTGGCATTGCAGCTGGTCCAGCTTGTCTATGCTGGTGTACAGTGTGTGTCTGGTCACTGATGTGGCCCCAGTAGTTGTTCTCTACTGTTCTGTCTATTTAGTAGGTGCTCTGTATGATAAACTAAATTCTATGCCTCACTAAGCCACCGTCTTGGAACCCAAATCCAGAAAGACTTTTAAAAAGGGAATTTATTAAGTTACAAGTTTACAGTTCTAAGGCCATAAAATTTTCCAAACTAAGGCATCCAGTGAAGGATACCTTGACTCCAGAAAGGCCAAATCTGTTACATGGGAAGGCTCAAGGCTGTTGTTTGCTGGTTCTTGTTCCCAGTTCTACTGCTTCCAGCACCTGATTCCAGTGGTTTTTCTCTCTATTTGTCCATAGGCCTTCAGTTGTCTCCTCTGGGGAAAAGCTCCGGGGTGGCTTGCTTAGCATCTCATGGAAAGGCACATGGCAACATCTGCTGGACTCTGCATCTCCTAATGTTCATTTCTAGGTATCTGCTCTCTCTGTCAGCACTCTAAGCATCTCCAGATGTCTATGTCTCTGTTGACTCTGAGGTTTCTCCAAAGTGTTTCCTCTTTTAAAGGACTTCAGTAAAGTAATCAAGACTCAACTTGAATGGGTAGAGTCCCATTCAACTTGAATGTTAATTGAAGTCCACACCCACAATTGGATGTGTCATATCATCATGGAAAAATCTAATCAAAGGTTTCCACCCTACAATATTGAATCAGGATTAAAGAACATGGTTTTTCTGGGGTACACAACACTCTCAAAGCAGCACATCCCACCCTCTGAACCCACAAAACACATGTTCTTTCCATATACAAAATACATTCACTCCATCACAATATTTAAAAAGCCTTAAGCCATATCAGTAACAATACAAATGTAATACCAAGTCAAAAACAGAACAAAATCTTATCAAAATCAATCACAGGCATTATCTGTTCTAAGACAATTCTCTTCTGGCTGTGATCCTATGAAACTCAAAACAAGTAATCTCCTTCCAGTACATAAAGGAGCAACAATCATAGGATACATGTTCCTATTGCCATAGGAAAAAAATTGACAGGAAAACAAGAATCAACAGGCACAAGAAGGCCAACTCCATTAGATTTCAAAGTTTGAGAGTCATTTATAGAATAACATTTTAACTTCTGGGTTTTGAAGAGCAGCAATCCCATCATTTCTAAGGCTTTATACAGAGGCTCTGTTCTCTCCAAATGCTGGGGTGAGAGTTTCAAATCAGCACACACAGTTTCAGGCATTTTCCTCTAACTAGTCCAGTAGACCCAAAACTGAAAATGGGTATCTGTATAATATGTGAGAATAACCTCTGGAATGACCTCTCAAGTCTATTTGAAATCTCTCAGCCACTGAAACTTTGTTGTTTCACCTCTCTTTGCCTGTTGGTCAAGAAGTCATTCTCAATTCCATAATGTCAAGGCCAGGCTTATCTTCAGGAGTCATGTCCCATGTTGTCAGGGAGATTTACACCCCTGGGAGTCATATTCCACACAAGGGGGAGGGCAGTGAGTTTACCTGTGAACTGGCTTAGAGAGAGAGGCCACATCTGAGCAATGAAAGAGGTGACTCTTAGGAATAACTATAAGGAGTCTTAGCTTCTCCTTTGTAAGAATATTTCATAAGGGCAAATGCCAAGATCAAGGGCTTGGCCTATTAAATTGTTAGTTCCCAGTGCTTGCAAGAATATCAGGTCTGCCCTAGGTGGGGAGGTTTCATATTTCCACCTTTTTCTCCAGTTCCTCAAAGGGATTTTGCAAATGCATTAAAAAATATTTCTATTGACAAAACAGCATACAAACACAAACATTCTTAACATACAGACATTCTATACATGGTATACAGTCAATGGTTCACAATATCATCACATAGTAATTTATTCAACACCATGACAATTTTTTAGAACATTTGCTTCACTCCAGAAAAAACTCATACATACCATACCTCATACCCCTCCCTTTAATTGATCACTAGTATTTCCATCTACCCAATATATTTTAACCTTTGTTCTTTCTATTTTTTGTTTATTTTTCTATCCATATATTTTACTGATTTGTCCATACCCTAGATACAGGGAACATCAGACATGAGGTTTTCACAATCACACAGCCACATTGTAAACATTGTATCTTTATACAGTCATCTTCAAGAAACAAATGCTTTTTTATCTTCTGCCCAGATTACTCTGGGATCTATAAGGATATTACACTAACTAGTAAGAACCAATAAAATCTCACTCCATATTTAAGGTTCCATGTAATTATGGTGTTTGAATGAACTGACCATACAAGTTAAATTAGATAATATGCTACTCAAAATATAAGTTTTGCACTAAATAAGCACCTCTTCCTTTGGTCTCACCCAGAAATTGAAGTTTTAAAATACAGTCAATATCATCCTTGATTTTTTAGCTTGATACACCTTAGTCCTAACCAGATCAGCTTCATTCATATCTTTAATTGAAATCTGGTATCTTTTTCAACTTCTTTAGCCATTACTGTATATGGGATAATGCTGATTTTCATAGCTGCAGAACTCTAGCTCTGAGTCTCAGGTTTCATACAGCTACTGAAAGTTCAGAGGAATGACCTGGTTATACGCAAAGAGCTCAGCATCTCAGAATTTAGAAATAACTGTTACAACTCAGAAATAGATGTAACTGCTTTAAGAGTTTGCAGTCTAGGAAACTTTACAATAAGCTTTTCCCTGATAACCTATGCTTTCAATTTCAATTCTGAGAATTTGCACATTGCAGTTAGTACATATTAGTGAGGGATTATAATATCTGTTTTTTTGTCTCTGGCTTATTTCACTTAACATACTGTCATCAAGTTTATTCTCCTAGTTGCATGTCTCATAACTTCATTCCTTCTTGCAGCCACACAGTATTCCATTGTATGTATACACCACAGTTTGCCCTTCTGGTTCATCAACAAATGTACCCTTAGGTCATCTCCATCCATTGCAAATTATTAATGTTGCTGCCATTAACACCAGTGTGTAAATGGCCATGTTTGTCCCTGCTTTCAGTTCTTCCAACTATACACCTGGTAACAGGGTTGCAGGATTATATGGCCCTATACTTAGCGTCCTATAGAGCCACCATACTGCCCTCCAGAAGGGCTGCACCAGTCTACTGCTCAGTCAGCAATGAACAGGTACATCTTGCTCACTGCCCGCATTTTCTCTAGCACTTGTATATTTCTGTTTATTTCTTAAACATTTTTATTCATATACTGTGTTAGTTTACAAGCTGCTAGAATGCAATATACCAGAACTGGAATGACTTTTAAAGGGGGGAATTTATAAGTTACAAGTTTACAATTCTCAGCCTATAAAATTGTCCAAATTAAGACACCAATGAGAGATTACTTTCACTCAGGAAAGACCAATGAGTCAGGAACCCCTCTGTCAGCTGGGTAGTCATGTGGCTGGCATCTCCTGGTCCCTTGCTCTTGGGCTCTGTTGCTTTCAGCTTGTTCCTGTGGGGGTTCCTCACTTTTCATCTCTGGGGCTGGCTTCCATCTCTTGGGTTCTCTTGGCTCTCTCCAGGTTCTGGCTTGCTTAACATCTCATGGCAACATCCGCTGGGCTCCAAGTATCTCCAAACATCAGTGTCTCTGTTCTACGTGTGTCCACATCTGTGTCAGCTCTGCTGTGAAGTTTCTGTTGGCTTTGAGACTTCTGAGGATTCTGTTTTTTCTGGCTCCAAGCATCTCCAAAATATTTCCTCTTTTAAAGAATTCCAGTAAACTAACCAAGACCAACCTGGTATGGGTGGAGTCAAATCTCCTTCTAATCAAATTGGTTGTGTCACATCTCCATGGAGATAATCTAATCAAAAGTTTCCAATCTACAGTATGGAATTAGGGTTAAAAGAAATGGCTACTCCCACAAGATTGGATTAGGCTTAAAACATGGCTTTTCAGGGGGAACATAATACTTTCAAACTGGCACATCTGTCCTAAATAAACAATCAGTGGTTCCTGGTATAATCACTTAATTATACATTCATCACTATGATCTATATGAGCATATTTTCATTTCTTCCATTAAGAGAGAAGAGAAAATGAATAAAAAATAAAATAAAAGGGAGAAAGAATGACACCAAGAACCACATACCCCTCCTGTGCTGGTTTGAAAGTATGTATGCCCCCTAGAAAAGCCATGTTTTAATCAAAATCCCATTTCATAAAGGTAGAATAATCCCTATTCAATACTGTATGTTTGAAACTGTAATCAGATCATCTCCCTGGATGATGTGATTTAGTGAAGAGTGGTTGTTAAATTGGATTAGGTGATCATGACCCACCATTTGGGTGGGTCTTGTTTGGTTTACTGGAGTCCTATAAAAGAGGAAGCATTTTGGAGAAGGGAGATTCTGAGAGAGCAGAGAATGCTGCAGCACCATGAAAGAGAGTCCATGAGCCAGCAACCTTCAGAGATGAAGAAGGAAAATGCCTCCCAGGGAGCTTCATGAAACAGGAAGCCAGGAGAAGAAGCTGGCAAATGATGCTGTGTTCGCCATGTGCCCTTCCAGATGAGAGAGAAACTGTGACTGTGTTCACCATGTGACTTCTCACTTGAGAGAGAAACCCTGAACTTCATTGGCCTTCTTGAACCAAGGTATCTTTCCCTGGATGCCTTTGATTGGACATTTCTATAGACTTGTTTTAATTGGGACATTTTCTCAGCCTTAGAACTGTAAACTAGCAACTTATTAAATTCCCCTTTTTAAAAGCCATTCTGTTTCCGGTATATTGCATTCTGGCAGCTAGTAAACTAGAACACCTCCCTTATATCCCTGTCTTACTGACATTTAGCTTTGTTATATTACTTTTGTTACACTTAATGGAAGCATATTGCAATGCAAAATGTATTTTTTCTGTATATTGTCCCATTTTCAACACCTTGTGCTATTGACATTTGTTCTCCCTCACATTAAAGCATTCTTTTATGTGTACATTTAATCATCATCATTGTCCACTCTAGGTTTTGCCAAGTTATACAGTCTCAGTCTTTATCTTCTTTCTTTCCTTCTGGTGTCATACATGCCCCTCTTCATCTTTCAAGCATACTCTTACTCAGTTTTGTTCAGTGTACTTAAAATATTATGCTTACAATACTCCTTCAGCATCAAATACCCAGTCTCTACCCTCTTTTTATCTCCCAATAACCTGTGTTTTCAACTTTAACTCTCAAAGTTTGTTTGTTAATGTTAGTTCATATTAGTGAGATCATACAGTATTTATCCTTTTGTTTCAGGCTAATTTCACTCAGCATAATGTCCTCAATGTTCATCTACATTGTTGCATGCATCATGACTTTATTCTGATATATCATATCTTATTGTTTTTTCTCTCTTTTTTACACTTACTGATAGACTTCATTTCTACCTTTTATCAATCTCTCTCTCTCTTTTGTCTTTTACTATCTGCCTGTAGTGCTCCCTTTGGTATTTCTGGTAGACCAGGTCTCTTGTTCACAAACTCTCTCAGTGTCTATTTGTCTCAAAATATTTAAAACTTTCCTTCGTTTTTGAAGGACAGTTTTGCTGGATATAGAATTCTGGGTTGGCAGTTTTTCTCTTCCAATATCTTGAATATATCATAACACTGCCTTCTTGCCTTCATGGTTTCTGCTCTGAAATCTGTACAGTCTTATCAAGCTTTCCTTGAATGAGGTGGATCACTTTTCTCTTGCTGTTTTCAGAATTCTCTCCATGTCTTTAACATTTGACAATCTGGCTAATAAGTGTCTTGGTTTAGATCTAGTCAGATCTGTTCCGTTTGGGGTATGCTGTGCTTCTTGGAGCTGTAATTTCATGTCTTTTGGAAGAGATGGGAAATTTTCAGAGATTATTTCCTTTATTATTCTTTCTGCCCCTTTTCCCTTCTTTTCTCTTTCTGGGGCACTCATAACACATATATTTGTGTGCTTCATGTTGTCACTCAATTTCCTGAGACCCTGCTCATATTTTCCAATTTTTTTCCCTATCTTTTCTTTTGTGTGTAGGATTTCAAATGTCTTGTCTTCTAGTTCACTAATCCTTTCTTTGCCTCTTCAAATATGCTGTTGTAATTCTCCATTGTGTTTTTCATCTCTTCTATTGTGCCTTTTATTCCCATAAGTTTGTCATGTGTTTTTTCGAGCTCTCAAGGTTTTCTTTATGTTTTCCCAGTGTCTTCTTTGCATCCTTCATCTCTTTTGCCATATCTTCCCTCAACTTGTTGATTTGATTTTTGAATTGTCCTAGCATGCTTGTTTGAACATCTTTGATTAGTTGTTTCAACTTCTGTATCTCATTTAAAATGTTAATTTGTTCTTTTGACTGGGCCATATTTTTATTTTTTCCTAGTATGACTCATAGTTTTTTGCTAGTATCTTGGCACTTGATTTCCTTGAGTAGTTATTCTGGAGGTCATTTTCACTCTTTTACCTAGGGTTTTCTTGTTGACTGGCTTTGTTTTCTATTTGTTCTTTGACATTTTGTTAAACTTTTTCTAGACCTTGAGCATAGCTTCTGTTTAACTGATCAAAAATTTTCAGTCTTGTGTTTTTGGTTCTTGCTCTATCTATATGGAATTTTTTTTTTTTGAGTAAGGTCTCCTCAGATATGATCAACCCCTATCAGACTTTCCCAAAGAAGGCAGGCCCAAGTATCAGGAGAAGACTGAAATTAGTACCGTGTTTCCATGAGGATGAGACCCAGCAAGTTGTCTGACATTCCTCTAGGAACCTCTAGACTCCTTTCCTATCCTGCCCAACAGGTGGCATTTGTCAGTCCACAGCTCCCCAATGGCATAAAGTGGTGTGGAGCCTTTAATTCTCAGCCTGCCAGGGGCATGCTTGAGACAGAGGCTGAAGTGAAAGACAAGCTTAATCAGTTTCTGATTCCCAGCCCCTGGGATCTGGAATCTCTGAAGGAGGGCAGCCACTTAAGCTGGGCCCCATCCTCCTTTTCTTGGGGAAGAGATGCCCTTTAGGGCAGACCTATCTTAACTCTGTCCTTGCCTGGGGTCAGCACTGACAACTGAAAATTCCTGAGGCTTTCTCTCATCAGCTACTTAGAATTTTTTTTTTAAAAGAGAGAAAGAGAAAAAATTTTAAAAATCTCTTTTCAGAGCCAGTCTCCCTAGCTGCCAAGGTTTACAGGTCAAGCACTGAAGTTGGTACCTGGTTGTATGTGCCCCTTCTCTTGGGGCACAGCCCTTTTCCACTGTTCTGAACTTGGTTAATTCCTGAAGCCTCCATTTTAATTTTTTCTTCATCAGCCCTGTCTCCTCTCTTCTGGGAGTGATCTTAGGATTATTTTCTTGCTTTTTCTGGATTTGTCCATGCTCAGAGGTTATATTCAGCAGTCCAAATTTGTTAATTACAACCACAATTAGAACTTGGTTGAGCTTCCTTCCCTTGCTCCTAGCAGAGAGGGCTTCTGTTTCCTACTAGGGAGAAACTCCAAATCAGGCTGCCATGACAGTGCAGGAGGCATGCCAGCCTCCACAGTTTGGAAGCTTTACTTGCAGTTCTGTGCAGTGATCTCCGCCCTTTCACCCATTCCAGTCTGGTGTATGATATGTGTGCAGTCATGGATGTCCCCCACACAGTTGTTCCAGACAGTTCCTGGCTATTTACTAGCTGCTCTAGAGGGCTAACTAAATTCCACACCTCCCTATGCTGCTGTCTTTCCTTGTCTCTCCTCGTTTTTTAAAAAACTATAAATAGTATTGGTTTTCTACTTCATATATTCAGTTACAAGTTAAGCACAACTAGAGAGTATGGGGCTTCTATGAAATATTTCTCATTGTTAAAGGATAGAACCTGATTTTTTGTTATGCATTTGAGCAGGTTTACAGAAAGTAAAGATCCCAATAAATATGAAACTCTGAAACATCCTTTTTAACCCTAATCTTTGTTTAGTGTACATACTTTACCTTTTATGGCTATTTGAATTCCTAGTTTAAATGGAAAACATGCCTTATATACCATCAATGGAATATATATAGGACAGAATAAATACATTTTATAACATTGTAAATAGATTATAAACTTGGCAGTTTTTTTAATATTCTACATTTAATTCTCTCTGAATAAATTTCTTTTTCTTTTTCTTTTCTTTTTGCTGCACTTATTTCTTGTGACTCCTTCAACATGTGTTGAATCCACACATTTACAATCTTTAATGGCCATATAGTATTCTAGAATATTTCTAAACCTTTTGTTTGTTTGTTTGTTTACACATTCACATGTTGTTGGGCTGTCTTCAATTTTTTTCTGATAGGAAATCTCAATTATGAACATCTTTGTAAAAACCTTTTTCTGGTGGACCAGGTCAAAGGGTATAAAATTTAAATTTAAATTTGGGTTGAAATTTTAAAATGCAGAAAAGATAATATCACTTTTTTTCTTAAAATCAAACACTGACTTTCTATTGCTCCTTTAATAGAATGTAAATTCCTTCCACAACTTTAAATGATTTAGCTTTGGCCTACCTCTCTAGCCTCATCTGATGCCACTTCCCTGCTCACTTTCCTCCAACCTCACAGAGTTCCTTTCTTTCCCTTATATATGCCAAGCTCTTCTCCAGATCAAAAGAGTCCCCCTTATTCGATTATTCATATGGCTGACTCTTCTCATCTTTCCAGTGTCAGTCAAAAGTTTCCTCAAAAGATCCTTCCTTGATACCCCACCACACTCCCACTTTATTCTCTACCACATTACCCTGTTACTTAACACACCTGCAGCTACTTTGTTTAGTTATTTACTTTTTGATTGTCCACTCTCCTCCCCAACACTAAAGTAAGCTTCTTGAGCTTAGAAACCTTGCCTAATGTTCTTTCTTCTGTCTTCAGCATTTAGAACAGTAGCTGGCATACAGATGAAGGAAAAATTGGATAGCTCCTGTTTATTGTCAGATTTATCACCTTAGATTTGAGAGTCTTTTCTCCTCCAGAGTAAGCTACATTGGTAATGTATTTTCTAATTTACGTGACCTAGAAAATCAATATTTAATGTTTTTGTCTTCCAAACCTCTAACATTTCTAGTGAGTGTAGATTATTACATATACAATAAATGTTTATAGTTTTTTTTTTAAATACAGGAGAGTATAAAATGATTTGAAAGGAAAAGGCTTTCTTGCTCCAAGGCCCATTCACTGGGAGTAGCCACTGTTAAGTGCCATATTAAACCAGTTTTCTCAAACTCTATTAACAAAAGAGTCAGAGCCAAAGGATAGGCACATTTATAATTTTGGTACAGTTGATCAATTTTTGATGTTTTGGGTGTTATACATCCATTATGTTTCAAACAATTTACACTAAGCCTGGTATAAAATCATCTCTTTTATTATTAATCCACACCCTGCCACACCCTATCTTATTCCTGTGGATTTCCAGATCTCAAACCAAATTCTTGGCTTTGATCTATTGATTTGTTCTAACTTCAAGCTCGTGTAGAAACACTGCTCCAGAACCCGACTCTAAATTCATAGTAAAAGTTTCTGTCATTTCTCAGGGCTGGCTGACCCCATGCCTGTTCTTGCATTCATCACCAGGTCGTGACTCAAAATCCACACCCTGGCTCAGGTCCCCATACTCCAGTTCCACCCACGTCTTTGTCCCTAGTCCTAACACACTTGGAACAATAGCAAACAATCCAAATAATGTGTAATTAAATGTTAAATTATGTGGTACGCAGTTGAAGTAGAGAACAGAGGAAAATCCATGAGAACTGGAGCAGCCAAGGAAGCTTTCCTGGCGCTAAATTATGTGCTTTGTTTATGAGCAGTGAAGATATTCAGAGATACTTAAAAAGGATGTAAGGATCCAGGGATGTGACTTTAGCTAGACCCTGAAAAATGACTGGGATCTAAACAGGCAGAGAACAGAAAACAAAGCAAACAAAATAAGAAAAAGCAGAAGTAGGATATTTTTATATGGTCACTTTAGTGCAACCACTTTGATGCCACCTAGTACAGCCCAGTCAAAATGTGAAAAATCACTATTTCTTTTTAACTAAGGTAATTTGTGCAACCAGACATCCATGTCCTGCAGACCATCCCTTATGCTAACTCCACATATGGTAGACTTCCATTTTCTACTTTAACCACTTTTATATTGCTTAACTTCTAAGTTAGCATGTATATATATATTTTATTTTTTTCATAGGCAGGCACCGGGAATCGAACCCAGGTCTCTGGCATGGCAGGCGAGAATTCTGCTACTGAGCCACCGTCACACTGCCCAGCATGTAGTTTTTAGTGTATGAGAAATAATATATATACAAAAAAGCAATAAATTTCAAAGCATACCACCGCAACTAGTTATAGAACAGATTTCAGATTTAGGTGTGGTTTATAGTTCCACAATTTTAGTTTTTTTCTTCTAGCTTCTCCAAGACACTGGAGACTAAAAGACGTATCAATGTAATGATGGAGCTGTCATACTCATTTGTTAAATCCTATTTTCTCTGTTATATTCCACCTTCTCCTTTGTTCTTTCTCTCAACATTTATGGATATTTGGGCTATGCCTATTCTAACTTTTTCATGTTGGAAAGAGCTGTCGATAAAGTGGGATGGGGGATGGAACTAGTTGATGTCCTAGAGAGGTTGGCCTCTCTGGGTTTCAGGACTTATCTGGCCTAGAAACCCATCTGGAGGTTGTAGGTTTCTGGAAAGTAATCATAGTGCATGGAACTTTTGTAGAATCTCAGAGAGAGCCCTAGATGTTCTTTAGGGTTGGCAGGAATGGTTTTGGTTGGGGTTTGGGAAACCATGATAAATAGCAATATTTAGCTGAAGCTTGCACAAGAGTAGCCTCTCAACTCTATTTACTTTTTTTCTTTTTTTTTCACATGGGCAGGCACCGGAATCAAACCCAGGTCTCCCGCGTGGCAGGTGAGAATTCTACCACTGTGCCACCATTGCCCTCAACTCTATTTAAACTCTCTCAGCCAGCATGTATTATAGTCAAGATTTTTTCTCAAAAGATATAGAATAATGAACATGGTAATTTTATAGGAGGAGGGAGGTTGAAGAAACAGAGCATATGAGAGATGTATACGTTGGGAGTAAGTAGAAAAATTTTTAGGTAGTATATAATTATGGGGGCCTTGAGAGCCATGTGGAGATGTTTATCATTCATAGGGGGATCAATAGGGAACTATTTTGAGAAGAGGCATGGCATAGTAATAGAGCAGCATTTTAATGTGATGGAAGGAGCACAGGCTTTGAAGTATGACTGACCTGGTTTCAATACCAGTTTTGCTGCTGCATATGTGTGTAGCCCTGTACAAGTTACTAATTTTTCTGAATCTTAATTTTCTGAACTATTAAATAGGTATAATACCTATGTTATAGAGTTTTTATAATGAGTAAACAAAATGAGATAAGAGCTATAAAGCCCCTTGATAAAGTAGGCACTTGGTAAATAGTTGATTTAAGTATTTAAGGAATATTAGTCCAGAAATATTGTTCTAGTTTGCAAGCTACTGGAATGGGATATACCAGAAGCAGAAGGGCTTTTAAAAAAGGAAATGTATGAAGTTGCAGGTTTACAGTTCTAAGGCTGTGAAAATGTCCAAATTAAGACAAGTCTATGGATATGTCCAATCTAAGGCATCTAGGGAAAAACACTTTGGTTCGAGAAGGCTGATGATGTTCAAGGTTTTTCTCTCAACTGGAAAGGCATGTGGTGAACATGGCAATGTCTGCTAGCTTTCTCTCTGGTTTCTTATTTCATGAAGCTCCCCCTAGGGGCATTTTCCTTCTTCATCTCCAGGCTGTGTGGGCTCTGTGGCTCTAAAGCTTTTTCCAAAATTGTTCCCTTTTAAAGGGCTCCAGAAAGCAACCCCACCTTGAATGGGTGGAGATACATCTCCATGGAAACCATCTAATCAAATGTTACTACTCACATTTGGGTGGGTCATGTCTCCATGGGAACAATCAAAAGACTCCTGCCCAGCAGTATTAAATGAGGATTGAAGGACATGACTTTTCTGGGGTACACAAAAGATTCAAACCAGCACAAGTATCATGACAAAGAGATTGGAAGGAGGTGAGTCTTGTATCAGTACAGTTGACTAGGAGACTCATGAGAAATCCAGTAATAAAATTATTCAAGTTTGGATTACTGAGTTCACAGTGGGAGATACCAAGAATGGTAACTGATTATTTATTAAGCATAGAGAATAAAGGATAGTGAGGTATGCAATGCTCTGATTCTTAAAAATTGAGAAGATTATTATTTCCAGATGGTGGAATTTTTCTAGTATACAATTATACAAAGAGGAAAGTAGTCTATATTGATATCTTTATAAAATGTAGTTTGGGAAGCAAAAACAAGGCAAGATGGAATCCAAAAAGTATATATGTAATGGATAAGTTAGAAAAAGATATAAAGTAATATATCTTCAGTTGACAAGATTTTGTTGAAATCTAATGTTCTAGTTTACTGACACCAAGTGGTGGAACCATGAAATTTTACAACCACACTTAATACCTGTAAGAAATTACCTACCAGCATTCAAAGTTAAATAAAGTCTATGTTTACCTAAAACTTCTTTCACAGTTCTAATCCATAGAATATAAAGCAAAAAGCAAAAACCAAATTATTTGGAGCCATATTTCACTTTATACTTTCTCCTGATAGAAAGCTCAAGTCAATCATTTGGATTTAGTACTGTAATGAACATTTGTTGTTGTCTTTTCCAGTAATCCTTTTTCTTTTCCTAGTAGTACCTAGAATTTTTCAATCAAATGATCTGGGAGGAATTGACCCTTCCTCCATCAGCTCCAAGGGAAGGGCCAATCAGTCTATTTCATCCTCCCGACCCAATGATTGGATCATGGATGGAAACATGACCCACTCCAGGCCAATAAGGTACAAAGAATCTCAGTTCTCAGAATTGGTTTGAATTGTTGGGGAGATAAGCTCCCTTTTTTTCTGCTATAAAATGGACAAGGGAGAAGGTAGCTCGAAAGTTGGTGTCAGCCATATTGTGACCATTAGTAGAAGGGCCTGGTGAAAATGGAGTCATCACTGAAAACACGGAGTCCAGAAATTGGGAAAGATAATCTAATTCTTAAAGATTTGGGTTGAATGAAACCTCATTTAAAGTCATAGCCACCTTCAAATTTTTCAGTTTTTCATTCCACAAATTCGTTTCATTGTTTCAACTAGTTTAAGTTGGATTTTCTGCTACCTGCAACCAAAAATCCCAAATAATACAAGTGCCAAGGCGTTTATGGATGTCAGTATTTTCCTGAGCTCTGCAGGACATTGTCAATATCATATATGAAAGGTGTTGACACAATAAATAGATCTCAGGCTAGGGTTTGAATTCATCTGTGGTTTGGCAGAGTTTATGGCCCAAGCTGAAGTTGCTAAGGTGGAAATTTCTATAGGAATATAGAATCTTAATAAAATTTAAGACTGTCTCATTAGTAGATATTACAAGTCATCTTGTGGGAATATTTTCAGAAATCTCCTATCAAGCTTCATTTTACTGTTTAGCTGTTTACTAGACAGATGGTGCTAAAGGTGTAAACCACCTTGGATGAGTAATTTTAATTTATTTTCTAACCTTTTCATGACAGGTGTTTGTGCTACATTTGAAGATGTAAAAAAAAAATGTCTTTATGTTTTCATTTTTGAAATCAACTCAGTTTTATGTAATATCCCAACTGTGGTCTGAAAACATAAGATGCTATTTAAAATGTCATTGAGTAAACATACGTCTTTAATATTGAACTTGAAAATTTGGGAAATCTTTTTGAAGATTTGATTTTTTCTGAGGTTGTAGAAGCATTTTCCTGTAAATCATATTAGTCCTGAAGAGAATGTAGAAGGCGTGGCCCCAGCCTTGAGGCATTTATGGGAGTTGCTTTTGAAGGGCTAGCAGTTGCTGTGGCTGAAAGACAATAGAAAAGACAATGGGAAAAGATTATCTTTAGAAAAAAAGAGAAAACACATACAAACTACCAACTAAGCTCAGGCATCATCCATGAAGGGAAAGGTTTAGGTTATAGTTTTGAAAAAGGTGTGGAAGTAATTATGACAATACCACTGGAACAGTTCAAACAGAAGGAGTAAATGAAACATTCAGAAGTTTTAAGAAGATTTAGATGAAGCAGTGACATGTCCTATTGTTGGATCTATGACATGGCTATCAGTAATTATCCAGGAATTAAAAGAACTACAGAAAAAGGTTTTGGGGAACAATCAGGAAATTTTGCATGCAGATTTAGTATTAGATGTATTAAGGAATTAACATTAATTTTATTAGGTATGAGAGTTATGTTACGGTTCAGTATTTTCAAAACATCCTTGTATGTTAAAGATACAAAAAAAATGGGTAACAAACTTGACAAAGACTTTTGTTGAAGTGGAGAGATCATAACTCTTTTTGAATCTTTAACAAAGATGGAATTTTCAGTTCTGACAAGTTGAGGAGTGCTATAGGAAGGTTAGAGGCCAAGGGAAATGGAATGATTTCAAAATCATAAGCATTTTGTAAATGTGTACTAGAGATTGCTAGCATTCGTCAGCTTCCCTTGCCATAATGTGGCCCTATGACTGAGTTCTGGCCAATGAAATGTTAGTAGAATTGATGTGTGCTCTCCAGGACATCACAACTCCCATGCATATTCCTCATTTTCTTTCTCATCAGCTGACTAAAGCACAGGACTTCGAGGACCTAGAAGGTGGAGCCAAAAGATAGAAGGAGTCTGGATCCCTAAATGACTCTGTGGAGATGAGTCTCTGCCATACTGCAATGCATCATGGAATGAATAAGAAGCAAATTTTTATTGAGTTAAGTCACTAACATTTTGGGATTGTTTGTTCTTTGTTGCAGCAGTTAGCCTACTGAGAAGCCACTGACTGTCAAAATTTTAGATTTCTAAATGATAACTGAAAGTGGTAGTTTATGACTAAAAGAATTCTCGTAGGTCAGATTTTCTAAGAAGCTGACTCTGAAATGGAGGTTAGTATGTAGGAAATTTATCAGGAAGTGTTCTTCTGGTCAACATTTCTGAGGGAATGTAAAAAGCAGGACTGGGGAGAAGCAGAAGTTGAATTATGATGTAGTGACAACAAAGGCCTCCACCAATTCCATAAGTAGCTTTTAGAGCTAAGATGTCCTTTAAAAGTTGCCCCAAGCTGAGATGAGGGTGACTGTGTAGCCCTGCACATGAGCCAGTTTTTAGAGGTGGGCACCCCTGGGGAGGGGAAAGGACCTTGGATGACCCAGCTGCCTTAGGTGGTGGGCAATTCCTGAGAAAGAACGGAGCTGTGAGCCCTCAGTAGCCAACACCCCTATCAGTGGGGAAATGAATGCTTGTCTTAAAGATAGACCTGGGTGTATCCATTTGAGGAATGGTCCAGAAGTATGTATTTGAGGAATATTCCAGAATTGACTTGTGAGTGGGGAAATGCTTTTTATGAATAGGACAAAGAGCTATTTTTTGTTAATGAAAGAAAACTACTGAGGCTAAGGGGTAATTAAAGTCTGGGTTACAGGCCAAAGAGATTAAGAAAACAATATCAAGACACCAGAAGGTGGTAGGTAGAAGAAGCAAGAGACTCCTCCCCAGGTTTCTAACTGATGGAGAGACCCAGCTCACGATACCTGCCTGAAATAAAATACAACTTCCAGTTGTTACCCTCCAATGACTTTCTGATTATCCATTCGATGACAATAATCAAGATTCATCAAAACCTGCAGGAGGCAGGTAAAAAACTAAATGATCAAAACAGAGTTCACTGGACTTTTTTTTTTTTTAAAGTTTTTTTTAATTGTGAAAAATAGCATATATACAAAAAAGCAGTAAATTTCCAAGTACATTTTAATAAGTAGTTATAGAACAGATTTTAAATTTTGATACAGGTTACAGTTCCACAATTTTTCATTTTTTCTTCTAGCTGCTCCAAGACACTGGAGACCAAAAGAAATTTCAATATATTGATTCAACAGTCATGTTCATTTGTTATATCCTATCTTTTCTATTATACTCTTCCTTCTCTTTTTTCCTTTTTTTGTGAAAAATAACATATATATAAAAACAACAAATTTCAAAATACATTGCAACAGTTAGTTGTTGAACAGATTTCAGAGTATGTTATGGGTTATAATCCACAATTTTAGATTTTTGTTTATAGCTGCTCTAAAGTACTGGAGACTAAAAGAAATAACAATATACTGATTCAGCACTCATACTCATATATTAAACCTGACTTTCTCTGTATAACTCCACCATCTCTTTTGGTCTTTTCCTCACTCTTTAGGGGTATTTGTATTCTAACTTTTCCATCTTGTAAGAGGCTGTCAGTAATATGGGATAGGGGGATGGAGCTAGTTGATGTCCTGGAAAGTTTGGTCCCTCTGCATTTCAGGACTTATCTGGTCTAGAGACCCATCTGGAAGTTGTAGGTTCCTGGAAAGTTACCCTAGTGAATGGAACCTTTGTAGAGTCTTATATAATGCCCTAGGTGTTCTTTAGGATTGGCAGGAATGACTTTGGTTGGGATTTGGCAAGTTATGATATTAGCAATATCTACCTGGAGCTTAGGTAAGAGTGACCTCCAGAGTAGCCTCTGGACTCTTTTTAAACTCTCTCAGCCACTGATGCCTTATTTGTTACACTTCTTCTCCCCCTTTTAGTCAGGGCCAGACTCATCCCTGGGAGTCATTTCCCACACCACCAGGGAGACTTTCATTCCTGGATGTCAGGTCCCACATATAGGGGGAGGCAATGGTTTCACTTACAGAGTTGGCTTAGAGAGAGGCCACATCTGAGCAACAAAGGAGGTCCTCCAGAAATGACCCTTAGGCATACCTATAGGTAGGCTAAACTTTTCTGCTACATACATAAGCATGACAAGAGCAAGCCTCAAGGTCAAGGGCTTGGCCTATTGATTTGGGTGTCCCTAATGTTTGACACAGTATCTGGGGTTCACTGGGGTTTTAAAAACTTGATTCTTATTGAGACATTTTTAAAGACGGTAATTGTTCTCTTAATGAATCTTCATTATTTGTTATAGAACATATTTTGGAAGGACAGAAAAGTTTCCCAGAGATAAACACCATTTGGAGCTTAAGTCTAAAGTGTTTTTTAAAATTTTTATTGACAGATCTTCACACACAGACAGTTCATACCTGGTGTAAAATCACAATATCCTCATATAGTTGTGTATTCATCACCATGATTGTTTTTAGAACATTTGCATCACTCCAAAAAATAAATAAAAAGAAAAAAGAAAAAACTCATACAAACCATACCCCACTCCCCTCTCTCACTGACCACCAGTATTTTAATCTACTCAATTTATTTTACCCCTTAACCCCTTATTATTTATTTTTTATCCATATTTTTTACTCATCTGTCCATACCCTGGACAAAAGGAGCATTAGACACAAGAGGACTAATGCTTTCAAAATTACATTCTGAACTCTGCTTGCTTCATATAGCTTAAATGAATGATGGGTAGATGGATTGAAGAGAACATTGCTCTAGGGGTAACAATAGAACTTCAGTGATCACTTATCTTTTTTTCCTTGAAGTTATTATGCCAAAATATGAAAAAATAATATAGTTGACATCTATATTTCCACCACCTCTTATTAATAACTGTTAATATTTTATTCATAGCTAGTCCAATGATCTTTCTTACTTAAAAATATTTTACAATTATTTTCTTTGTTAAAAAAACAATCAGTTTGAATTATACTCAAGCATAATACTTTGACTGCCTTTCCAATTCACATAATGACATTTACTTAACCTTCACTCACTCTTAAGACAGATAGTGAAAAAATGGGTGTTTGCCTAGGAGAGAAAAGTCCCCTGAGATTTCAGAGTTACAGAAATAAATCCTCAGGTCAACTCCATGGCCTCTCAGTTGATCTAGTTCGTGTTTTTAAAATTGCAATGCTGACTTCAAAGGGAACTTCCTGAAACCTCACAAATGCTGACCTCTTTCAGAAGCTGGTACGATGAAGCAAAACAAAGTTTCCAGCAAGTCAGTTGCAATGAATTGTACTTGAGAACAGACAGTTCCTGTTAGGAGTAACTGTACCCTAGAATGCAACCCAGCAAACTGCCCTGAATCACCAGGCTTGAGAATTTCAGGTTTGCTTTCTCTGTTTCCTAATCTGGGGGAAAATCACTCTTTTCAATGGACAGCTAATCAGAACAGAAATCACAGGCATCATTTGAGAAGAAATAAATCTTCATAATATTTAGGGGGTTTTGTTGTGTGTATATGAAAATGTTAATGAACATAACCTACAAAAGGAGTGATGTATAGTTCTCTATAAAAATTCATGACCAAGGGGTGCAAGGGTAGTTCAGTGGTAGAATTCTCACCTGCCAGATGGGAGGCCCAGGTTCGAGTCCCATAAACCAAACAAACAAACAAAACAAACAAATGAAAAACAAACAAAAATTCAGCAAATGGTGCTGCAATAATGTGATACTCAAATGGAAAAATAATGAAATGTAATCTACCATACAACATACAAAAAAAATTCATGACCAATCACTTGTTTTTGAATAATAGAATGTTTGATATTTAGTGTATCTGCTACCAAAGCGTTCTTTCCCAATTGTTTTTGAAATAGAGGTGCCTGAAGACTGAATATCTGCAAAATTCTCAGAGAACTAGTCACTCATTCATTCATTTAATGAGTATTTATTGAATGCCTGCTATGTTCCAGGCATTATTGCAGGTGTATAGGATGCATCAGTAAGAAAACAAAGATCCCTGTCTTCATGGACCTGCTTCCTAGTGGGAGGGAAACAGAAAATGAATAAGAGCATAATAAATAACTAAGTTATATAATGCATTAAAGGATGATAGGTATAGAGAAAGAAAACATGGAGCAGAATAAGGAGGATCACTAGTGTTGGTGGCACAAATAGTCTGCAGTATTAATTAAGGCAATCATATTAAGACTTATTGAGGTGACTTTTGAACAAAGTCTAGCAGTACCTGAAGGTATTTGGCTTTATGGCTCTCTTGCAGAAGAGCGCTGTAGCCAGGAGGGAGCAGCCCACAACAGCAGGAGCATCACCTGGTTGTTTTGAGGAGCAACAAGGCAGCAGGTGCAGGTGGAGCAGAGGGAGGAGTTGGTGCAAATTATGGAGTGCCTGCAATGCAGGCCATCGATTTGAAGAGTCATTGCAAGGTTTTGAACAGAATGAGTAATTTGTTTTGAGAAGATCATGCTGAGAATATCATATTCTCAATATAGTTATTGAGAATAGACTGTAGGGGTGGAAGGGTTGAAGAAGGAAGAGATAATGATGGCGCAGATCAGCATGGTAGCAATGGAGGTGATGAAAAGTGGTCAGATTTTGGATATCTTTTGAAGGAAAGCCTGTATGATTTCCTAATGGATAAGGTGTTAGGCTTGAAAGAAAGAGAACTGTGAAGAATGATTCCAAGGTTTTTTTTCATAACTGAAAGGATGAAGGTAGGGCTCATTTCTGAAGGAAAAGCAAGGGTTTTGTATCTGGTTAATTTGCAATCTCTACGAGACATTCAAGTGGGAAGCAAGTAGGCAGTTGGATGCACAAGTCCAGAGTTTGGAGAGAGGTCTGGGCAGAAGAAACAGATTTAGGAAATCATCACATATAGATCGTAATTTACAGCAGTGGGATTGGATGAGATCACCATACTGAACTGGGAATAAAATTAAGAAAAGTACATATTGAGACTTGTGTATCATGTATTGATATATGCAGGGTGGGGTGGAAAGTTGGGGAAAAAGAGGGAGAGCGGAAGTTTTGGGTAGTGACTAAGACCATCCAAAGAGATTTCATTGTACTGCAAGAGAAATGTGCCTGGCTTCCTGTATATTTTACATATGTAATGAGAAAATCATTGTGATTCTTAGAATTAGCATCTCTCTCTCTCCCCCCTCCTTCCTTTTGGTACCTTTCTTCCTTTCCATTCCTCCAGTGTCTCTCTCTCTCATTTTCTTTTTCTGCAGTTGAACAGTTTATATCAACCAGGAGTATTCTCAAACAGTTGTCATTTGACTTACAAGAAATCTTAATCTTACAGTAAGCTTATTTAATCATTGGGCTGTTAGTAACAGTAAAACTCAAATAACAATGATTAAAATACATTTGAAGCTTATTTCTCATTCACTTTAAAGTCTGTGTACAGGTAGTTCAAGACCAGCATGGCAACTTTGTTACATAAGGTCCTCAGAGACTCAGCAACTTTCTCTTTGGTTGCTTTCCTTTGTGGACTGTTGTAAGTGGGATTCACAGGAAAGCAAAATTCTGAGACAAAGTTTATCACATAGAATATTTATTAAAGAGCATCAATACATGGTATCAATACATGTGGAAGGTAGCTTGGTATCAATACATGTGAAAGATAGCTGAAGGAAATAGGACTGGGCTGAGGGAAAAGTCAAGTCCTGATGCAGACAATGATAGCTGGGGCTAATGCAGGGAATGTTGGAGCTAAAATGGACCTTCAGAGTTGTCTTGAGTTGGGCCAGGATGGCTAAGTTATATACTCCCACACTGGATGGGCACCATCTGAGAATGGTTGTAACTTTGAGCAAGGTGGTTCTCTGCAGCTAAGGAAATCTCTGAAGGGGCTGAGAGCTGTTAACTCTCTTCTGACATCTCTTCCCAGACTCTTCATTGAAGGGAGAACTGGGAGGCATATCTCAGCATCAGTACCTGTGACCTCATCATTCCCATGTCAAGGTCACCTATGGTCCAAGATGAATGTTGTAGCTGGGAATATCCTGGTAATTGTGGATACTACTTCTACTCACAGTCTATTAGTTAGAACTTAATCACATGACCACATTTAGCTTCAAGGAAACCTAGGCTGTGTAGTTTTTTATTTTTGGTGGTCCTGGGACCAGCAACGGGGAGAGGGGATAGGAAGGTAATATTAAGGGATAACTAACTATCTCTGCTACAATCATAGTCCCAACTTTTGTAGGGAAGACAATGTAACTTCACTACAGAGAAGAATAAATGAAATGCATAGTTTTAGCTTATTCAGGATTTTGTATCTTGGGGTATTGGAGGACTTGAAAGGTAGCACAGAAACAAGGTTCTCTTGAAGGAATCATAGAAATAACTAGGAAGAATTTTAGGGAGAAGGATGACAGCAATTGTAGAGATGGGGGCTTTGAACCTGTGAAGTTTGGTTCCTTAGCTTGGAGCATTTTTCTCCCCCAACACCCTTCTATCTGAGAAAACTATTTATCCTTTAAAGCCTTATTAGAACATATACTCATAACCTTACATTATTGTGGGAGCAGGATAAGCAATCTCTAAGGCTGGTGTCTCTGTGTGTGATTCTGGAACTTGAAGTGCACAAGGCAGGCAGGCAGAAAAGGAAGATGAATGTTAAGTGGGGATGATGAATAAGAATAGGCTGGAATCCAAAAGCTTGAGCTTATCCTCCATGAGGACAGACTGAAATCTATGTTATTTTTTTGTTGTCTCTGAGATCCTTCATTATCAGAGTTAAATATACATACGCCTGTCCCAAGAGTTGAAGAAGTTGAAGGGGGATCCAATGAAAGACTGAACAACTGCAGGCCCAGCTGCTGCTTCACACCAATGAAATGAGTCAGCAAATCAGCAAAAAAAGTGTGTTTAAATGACAAAATGGCTGCTCTTTCCCTTCCTTCCTTCCTTCAGATCTCTTACGAATCTATTTTATGGCCCATTCTAATCAGAATAATAAAGTGAATTCTGAGAAATATCATTCAGTCTAGCCAAGTTGAAACACTGCAAAGTCATCACACATTGGATAATCTACTATAGACAGGATAGTCAGGAAAGACGTCACTGATGAAATGATATTTACACAGCAACTAAACTGAGGGATCGAGCCAAGAGAATAAATGAGAAATGACCAGCATATGCAAAGATCCTGAAACAATAGTATCAGGTTGAGGACTTTGGAGAAAGGTCAAATACCAAAGCCAAAGAAAGTACAAGCTCCGCATAAGTCTCAGGAACCGAGAACCCTGACATCGTCGTGGCTTTCTTTATGTCATTCTATTTCTTTCTGCGTCAACTTCATCTTCTTTCCCTTCACCTGCTAAAGACATGGCCACTGATAGCATTTACGCTTTATAGCTTATAGTTTCAGGCATTTCAGAGAGAAAATAACTTTATCCTCTGTAATCTTGAATCAAAAAATTGTGGGAAAATGATTCATTGGTGACTTGTCTACTTGGGTCATTTGTCTATCCTTGGACCAATTATGTAGTACCAAAGGATGGAGCATGATATTATGTGTTCCTGCATAACAAATTATACCAAAAGCCTAGCAGCTTAAAACAGCAGTAAATATTTATTATCTCACACAGTTCCTGTGTGTCAGTAATTCAGGAACATCTTAGCTTTGGCTTGGGGGTCTCTTATGAGGTTACAGTCAAGATGTCATCTGGGGCTGCACATGACTGCATACTTGACTGGAGCTAGAGGATTCACTTTCAGGGGGATTCCATCACATGCCCAGTAAGTTAATGCTAGTTATTGGCAGGAGACCTTAGTTCCATGTCATGTACACATCTCTGTAGGTCTGCTTGAGTGTCCTCATGACATGGCAGCTACTTCTTCCAGAATGAGTTATCCAAGAGACAAGGTAGAAACCATTATGTTTACTATCACCTAAACATGGAAGTCAGACCCTGTTTTTCTACAATATCTTATTGGTTACACAGGTCAGCCCCATCCAGTAAGGGAGGTGTTCTAGTTTACAAGCTGCCGGAACGTGATATACCAGAAATGGAACAACTTTTAAAAAGGAGAATTTACTAAGTTGCAAGTTTGCAGTTCTAAGGCTATGAAAATGTCCAATTAAGGCAAGGCTATGAAAATGTCCAATCTAAGGCATCCAGGGAAAGATGCCTTGGTTTAAGAAGGCCGATAATGTTCAGCGTTTCTCTCTCAACTGGAAAGGCACATGACAAACAGGACAACATCTGCTAGCTTTCTCTCCAGGTTTCTTGTTTCATGAAGCTCCCTCGGGGTGTTTTTCTTCTTCATCTCCAAAGATCTCTGGCTACTTGAGGTCTAATGCTTTTTCCAAAATGGTTCCCTCCTAAAAGGATCCAGTAAGCAACCCCACCTTGAATGGGCAGAAACACATCTCCATGAAAACCATCTAATCAAAAGTTACCACCTACAATTGGGTGGGTCATATCTCCATGGAAACAATCAAGAAACTCCCACACAGCAATATTGAATGAGGATTAAAGAACTTGGCTTTTCTCGGGTACACAACAGATTCAAACTGGCACAGGAGGTATTACACAAGTATGTGAGTAATAGGAGGCAAGAAATCATCAGGGATCATCCTGAGACTGGCTATTAAAGTTAGTATAATTTGCATATATTTGATGAGGTTCCTGGTCCTTGTCTGATCAGTTGCAACCAGGTTGGAAGTAGGAGGTGAGAACATGCAAGAGGAGTTAATGCTCTTAGATTGGGAAAAGGGGCATGATATATGTGGAGAAGGTAAAGGGGAAAATTCTAGAAAAATCAGGAAGGAGTACTGGGGAAAAATAGGTGTCTATTACTAGTCAGAGTGTTAATAACTACATACTACTCTGCCTTGAATGCACCACTTTCATACTGTCAACATACTCCATCTCAATTATTTATAAATATTTCTTTTCCTCTATATTGTTAGATCTCTGAGGCCAGAGACCATTCATTTTTGAGTGTACAGCAAGAAGAAATACAGTTTTTGGCACAAAATAGACAATTAAAATTGTGTGCTCTTAACTGAACTAAACAGACTAAGGCCGTAGAGGATATGAACAAAGTTCTTAATTAAAGATATGGTTAAGGAAATAAAACAAACAAACAAACAAAAAACTAAAATAAAGATATGGCTAGCGTGAACATAAAATTAATATGAAGTAGACACTTTAAAGACATGCCCTTAAGATGAAGTGAGTTAAAAACTTATGAAATTTGTGCCTGCCCATGCAAAAAACAAAAACAAAAACTTATGAAATTTGATCTTCAAGAGGTAGAATATGCTAAAATAGAAATAATTTATATGTTAAATATTAAATAAATAAAAATTTATTTAATAAAAAGTATTAGAAATTTTATTTTTTTGGTGGTAGTAACAAAAGTCCAATTCAAGCTAGCCTAAGTTTAAAAATAAAAAGAGTGTGGATTTATTGGAAGGTAACATGAGTAATTAATGGACTCCAAGAAGCTGAACCTCAAGAGTAGAATCATTGCCTGGAGCACCAAAGAAAGCCCAGCAATTTCTTGCCTTTTGACTCTTACCTCTGCTCCTCTCTCCACATCTGCTTCACTTTCTCAGCGTAGACCAGCTTTCTTGTTTACAGTCCACATGCCAGCAACAACAGTTCTTCAAGTTAGAAGAACTTTAACAGTCCAGTCTCTTAGAGAGAGGAGCTATTTCTCTCAGTCCTAGTGTTAAAATTCCTGAAAGAGGACCCATAAACCCATTTCAGGTCAGATACCAACTCTCAGATCAATAGGAATATTGAAAGTCTTGATGCAACCATGGAGATTAGGCAATGGGGTGGGGCAAATCCTGGAAAATAGTTGCTGGGGTAGACAAAACAATAGGTCAGTGATGGTTTAGCTAAGTTACAGAATGACATATTCACAATAAACTTGAAGGTTGTTCAAGTTCAACAACAGTGTCAGGAGTCTGACTGAAGGAAATCATACATTGTTCTTGCTGTCACTATGAGAATCAATTACATTTCTCAAATTCTAGTCACCTTATAAGACCAGATACTGGCCAGGGTGAAAGCATTGTCTTCATTGCTATGTCTAATGAAAAAGGTTTAATTAAAATTTTAATTTCCTTTGCTGATGTGTGGAAGGAGATTTCAGAAGAGATAAACAGGATTGTAGCTTTAACGACGTTATTTAACCATAAAGGGAGGAGTCAGATGTTTTTTGTAATACCTACTTTCTTCTTAGATCTTGGTGACAACAGTAGTAGATATGCTAATAACTGACTTTAGCATCTGGGAGTTTAATGCCTATGTTTAAATCTGAATAATTTTTGAAGCCACCTACTCTTTTTTTTATTTCATGTATTTTGGGGAAAAGAAACTTTTCTCTAAAAAGTGTAAAGACTGTCATTACAAATGTACTTAATGGTAAAATAGAAAGTATAAAAGTATTAAATGGTGAAAGTTGGGAGAACAAATTCCTTATCTAGTTTTTAAAAGGTCAAAGTGAAATGATCTCTGTAAAAGGTTCCAATAATGTGAATAGCTTCTAATCAGTAGGAATATTGTGTATGGGGAATATTGTGTATGTATGTTGGGGAATGCTGGGAAGAAGGAGGACTAAGCTCCATTTTCCTATGCCCCAAATCCAATCATTCCATTTTACTGTTTCTAATATTCTACATTCTCCACCTTTTAGATAGTGCCCTGAAGTCTGCATTAGAACCAGGGAAACATGATCTACCATCATCAGTTTTCTCTGACATTTGTGCCTTTGTGTGCTGAGGGAGAAAGAAGTGTGTTCAAACCACCTCTGCCAGTCGTTGGGCTGGTTTGCTCATTATCCTCCCTGTGCTTCCATGTTTCCTGGCTCCAGGTCTTTTCACAATTTGGAGACTATGGATTATGCCATTATGTCTTTCACCAACATCCAGCTTTCATTTGCAGTTTTATCCTTCATTCATTTTGTTCCTACTTCGAGGTTCACATTTGATGTAATTATTTTCTCAGCCAACCTTATGAAAGCCAATGTTTACTGCCCATTATAATGATGACTCTATTTTCTTCAAATGCTGTGGTCAGCTCCTAAAATTAAGTTCTGTGAATTTTGATAGATATTTTTTTCTAACTTTTCTTTCTCTTCAAGTATTTTGTTATCAAAATGTCACATGTGTTCTCTCCAGTTGTGAATATAGTTTTTAAAAATGAGTAACAGACACAAATAAGTGTGCTCTAAGCTTCTGGGTGATTATTCCATCCAGTGTCTATAGTCTACATGAGAAAAATTATAACATTCTTGTCAGTCATACATAGGGGCTGATGGTCCAAAAGGAGGTAGGACCATTAAAATTCCATAAAACTCTGCACAAAGAGGGGGAGAGGAAGATCCAAACCAAACTAGAATTCACTTGTTTGGACCTGCCCAGTATTAGTCATCTGTCAGCCTGATTATATAGTAATCAGAAGTTTAGCAGTAAGAAATTACATGGTGCTAAGAAATCCTTCAAATGGATTCATCCTTAAATTCATGGCTTTTATTGTGCCATTATATATGTAGCACTTCTGTCGTAGTTAAATTAATACTTTATTATATTCCATGTTTCCTTTTTAAAACCATTCTCCAATCCCCCCCAAAGACTTTCTGAGTTAGGAGTTTGTGCCTGGAACAAAGCAAGTTTTAATAAACATTTGTTAAATGAATGTAAATAGGGAGAGAATAATAGATTCTTTTATTCTTTAGCAATCTAATGAAGTCTATGGGCCCTTCATAGAATGCTTTTAATGTGCAAAATAAAATACATAAGATTATGAAGGAAATCAAATATATTGAAAATTTAGATATCAAAAGATTTTAAATTCTAAGATATAAGAAAGCAAGCCTTCTCAACATATTAAAGTGATCTAATAACATGCATAATAACTACCTTAATTTTGAAGTAGTGATGAATATAGTGATATTTTGATAATACCTGCTACAACTGTAATGTGATATGAAAATATTTAAAATTTCTGTTGGTGGCGATTTCTGTGCTAAGGTTGCCATTTCCTGATGTTGCCATTATCTGGTCCATGACCTGGGCTCTGTGTTCTTTCTTGCCTGGGCCTCAAAGCAGTGCTGTTCCCAGGGTTCGATTCTGAGCAGTCTTCACATCTCTCCATAATCATTCATATTCCCCAGTGTTGGATTCTCTGTGTCCTTCATTCCACTCCCTCGCTTCCTTTTCTGAAGAGGTGGATCTTGCTTTTTATATTTTCTGTTATTTGGGTTCTATAATGAATAGACTGATTGTCCTGACTTCGAGTTTTGCTTTTTGCTTGTTTTTCTCCCACTGTCATTTGATTTGAATCTGTCCCCACCAAATACTCACACCTGCCTGTACCAGACTTGATAATGGTATGAAAAAGGTCCTTCTTAATATGTTTTTTATTTCACCACTCTGCAACAGTGTCAGCAATATCGTGATGTCATGAGAAAGCCATTCATTCTGAATCCATTCAGCATGTATTTATTGAGCCAATGCATCATTGACAAAGAAAATATTTTTTAAAAAATATTGTAGATAGTCTCTGACAATTATTGATAAATTGCAAGTAGATCTTATATCTTTCTTATACTTCTTGCCAATTTATTAATGGTGTTGCAAAAATCCATTGTACTAGGGTACCTATATCATCTTGAACTTGAAATTATACTTTTGAGTCATTATCTTATGAATAATTAAAGTATTCAGAAGTCAAATAATGGGAACTCTTTGTTGATAGGCCCTGTTTTCATGCATTTTTGCAGGCAAGCTCTATCTAGGTCAATTTCTTGCAGAACTCTACCTAATATTTAAATCTGCAAAGACAATGGTTATAGCATTTTTTGGTTTAATATATTTCCCAATCACGACTCTGTGGAATGTGGACTTTCTATGTTACATTGACCCATGTAGGAAGAATTTTAACTACACTTTTAAGATAGAAATTTTATTACAAACTGCTGTTGCAATTAAAGGATGTCAAATAGGAAGTTTACTGTTGCAAAAGGGGTACTGTCGTAGGTTGAAAAATGCCACCTCCTCAAAGATACATCCACGTCCTTATCTCCAGAATCTGTGGATGTTGCCTTATTCAGATAAAGGGCATTTTCAAATGTAATTAAATTATTGATCTTCAAATGAGGAAATTATCCTAATTGTTATTGTTAAGGTATTTCATAGGTGGATTTGTATCTATAGTCAGTTGATTGCATCTGCAGTCAACCACAAAGGAGTTCGCTCTCAGCAATAAAGGGAGTCTCCTCATTCAATCAGTTGGACTTCTTCTTTTTTTTTTTTTTTTAACATGGGCAGACACACGGGAAGTGAACCCAGGTCCTCGGGCTTGGCAGGCAAGCATTCTTACCTGCTGAGCCACCGTGGCCCACCCTCAGTTGGACTTCTTGAAGCCAGAATTGAGAATTTCATAAATCAGAAAGAAAAATTTCTGTCCCTCCATCAGCTAGCCAGCTGCTTCTGGGGAATTAATCTTCACTCTCTTCAGAGTTTCCAACTTGCGGTCTGCTCTATGGAATTTGGATTTATTAATCCCCACAGTTGAGGGTGAGCTAATTCTGTGGTAAACCTCTTAATGTCTGTCTGTCTATCTATCTATCTATCTATCTATCTATCTATCTATCTATCTATCTATCTATCTATCTATCTATTTATCTGTCTATCTATCTATCTAACCATCTCTTGATTCTATTTGGTTGGTTCTATTTCCCTGGAGAACCGTGACGAATACAGTGACATTAGAGTTCCCAAAGTATTTTCTCAGGATTGGGCCATTTGCAAAGGAGCATCAGTGTCATCCCTTTGGGATTCAGCCTTGAATCAAATATCCTTAAAATTGAAAAATAAGCTTATGCTCAGTGGAATTATTAATGAATTTGAACATTAGGTTGACACACTTATTGGTGATGTGTACTGAGTGAACAACACCAATTTGTATGGATACGTATTATTATACTCAATAAGAGTTATGGCTTTGTCTGAAAATATTACTTTAAAACTGTTTTGAATCTGATAATCTGATTTGCTATATTCATTTTCACCTGTCTGAAATTGACTGATGTCAATGTTGGTGAATTCTCATATCTTTTGGTTCTTTCCCACTTCAGATTGTGTGTGGGGAGGGGGCTGGGTAGGTAGGAGGGTGTTTTTCTGTACACATTGCTTCCCTGGAGAATCGCTTTGGTTATTAGAGGGTGTTATTTTGAAGACCTGGTTGGGACACTGAAGAAGCATGTAAAACTTTTTCTGAAAGTAAAAAGCAAGGGGTGTTTTAGGAGGTTTTCTTGGCCTTTGCTCTGACCAAGCCTTCACAGATGTTTGCCTTTATTGGCTGTTCTTTTGGGTTCGCAGTTATCAGCAGGAAACAGAAGTGTCATTCTCTCTTGATCCTCAATTTAGCAGAAAATACATGCCAAAAGAGAGTGTGGATGGGGGAAACAAGATTAGAAAATACCATTAGTAACAATATAATCAACATCCTCAACTAAATTTCCTATTTTAAAATATTCCTGAGTCTTCATTTTAGTGCTAGCATAAAATTGCACAACCAAACACTGTTCAGTTTAGAGAAGACCCAAACGGTAGTCTGTTGCACAGGCATTCCCCAGGACTCAATAAAAAACATCATGTATAAAAATTATCACTCTCCTTTTATTAAGCCACGTAATTTGCCTACTAGTCAAGTTTTTAAACATTGAGTTAAAATAAATTTCTCCTTCTAAAGTTAAATCGAAACAAATTAAACTTTATTATTAAATATTCTGATTATCTTTAAATATCCAACATGTGTTGTTCACTATTTATTTTTATTGTCACCTGAGCTTGTATTTAACATTAGAATATTTTCTTGCAACATAACTCATTTTTATAAATCTCAGAACTGATGATTTCAGCAGTCAAAAAGAAGAATTTCTATATTTATTTTAGTCAGCCAGCTTTTTCTGGGGGAATTAATCAAGACCTTCATCAGAATTCCCAATTTGCAGCCTACACCATTTGTTTCGGACTTGCCAATCCCCACAGTTCTGTGAGGCAATTTCTATAACTAATCTCTTAATATTTACATGTGTGTGTGTGTGACATCTGGAGAATCTTAGCACAAGTATTATACATTTTCCTACTAAGAAGAAAATTTTTACATATTCCATATTCATGTTAATTAGTCATTATGAAAATCTTGTGAATTTGAATATCTTTTGAATATATATATAACATTTGGTCTGTTGACATATACTTTTCTTATCTGTTATATCAGCAATTCAAATTTGTGCTTATGTTAAGCTTCCCATGGTGTTTTCATTGAAGTGTTAGTTATTTCATTTCAGCTTAATTTAAAAGAGTTGAGATAGTTGAAAACAGGGAGAGTGGAACTTTAGACTTAAATTTACCTCTGAAACAGATAGTTCCTTTATTTTGAAAAAACGCTCTACTACAAAGCAAATTAAGTTCTTTCACACTCTTCTTGGGAAAAATCTTAATGTGGAAGAGTAATACTGAGTTCAGCCATTCAGAAGATGCATCCTACAGAGTATCTGTCCTGGAGAAAATGGGGTGCACATTTTAGGAAACTTATGTCTCCACTACAGGTATTTCCCTAGACCCCATTCTGACCCTTTTCTAACCTACCAATCCCCTAGGATGAGGGATCAGCAAGGTCGAGAGAACATGCTCCCCTGAGCCTATCCTCCTGCTTCTTGACCACATTCTGGTTTCCAAGGACCCATTAATTCAATGCCCAAACTTCCATGATCCTGCTCTCGGGTCCCAAATAGGCCTCTTTCCTGAGTCTGACTCCTAGGGTACACTCCTAGGCACAGAGAAATTAGATGAGCAATGTGAGGTGACCACATGTGAGGCCCCTTAAAGTATGGAGTGGAGCTGGCTGGAAGGAGAAGGGAGGTGGACCAGGGAGGGACTCCATTTGTCCTCTTGCCTGGGCAACACAAATGTTAAAGGTAAGACTGTCCTCAGAGTAATAGTTCTCAAACTATTCTGTATTACAAAAATACAAAAAATTGGTATTTTTGACAAGTCCTTTGGGATGGAAAATACTTCTTTTGAACTTTTCATTTATTTCAATTTGAATTTAGAAGCCCACAACTTATGTATTTTTCCATGTTCTTGTGGAGGTAGTGTGTGCAAGTGTGTGTTCTTATCCAAAAATTTGCCCTCACGATACCAGCTGTAGAAGCCTCAAGGCTGTAGGAAATATACATAGGGCTGATATTTTAATTTGTTGTTGGCAGAGGGACCTGGGGAAGCCTTTGTATGGCAAACTTGGTTAGGTAGCACTGATGTTATGGTTCTAAGACTGGATTATGCAGATCTTTGGAAATGTGTCAATGTTGGACAATGTGGTTCTGATATCTATTGAAGGTCTATGGCATAAGGACTGTGCCCCTTAAAGGGAGTGGATCATATGGGAAAAATCAGTCCCATGGCAGAAAATGAACAATTAAGAGGTGGTTCTTAGACTGGAGTAAAGAAGAATTCTCTGTTTTCTCTCTCATACTTGACAATTTCACCAGGAATCGAAGTTATGAGAATATTTTGTTCATTCTTGGAGGCAGAAGTGAGATGCTCCTCTGTGTTAGTCAGGGTCTCTAGGGAAACAGAACTGAAAGGAGATATCTGCAAATATTATGAGATGTTTGTAAGAATTGTCTCATGTAACTGTGGGGATATGCAAGTCCAAATTCCATAGGGCAGGCTGTAAGCTGGGTCTCCAATGAAGATTTTCAATGGAATTGCCCAGGAGAAGATGACTGGCTGAAGTAGAGATGGAAATTCTCTCTTCTGAATATTAAACTCACCATTTATCTTTTTAAAGCCTTCAGATGATTAGATAAGACTTCTCTCATTGTTGAAGGTAAACTCCTTAGTTCATTGGAGATGTAATTGGCCATAGATGCAATTACCTTACTGATGATTTAAGTCCAAGAAATGTCCTCACAGTAACATTCAGGCCAGTACTTACTAAACCAAACAATTGGGCACCATAACCTGACCAAGTTGACACATGAACTTAACCATCAATCCCTGAACAGGGAAGTAGGCTAGCATCAAGAGATTGGACCCCGTGGTCTTTAGTTATCACTTCTAATGATAGCTGTAAGATTTTACTTGTTTTCCTCTCCCATTCTACCTAAACCTGGGGTATTAGGGAAAAAACAGACTCATAACTCAGTTTTTTAGGCAAAGGTCAAAGTGGTATCCTTTCCTCCTGAGGCCTGAGTGAGGATAAGGGGTGGCTCATTAGCGTCCAGGGAAGTGTCAGTCTTACGGGGCCATTGTCATTGCAGTGGCAGGCTGGTGGTGGGAAGATGAGCAGACCAACACAAACGCGTGGTGCTGAACACATCTGGGAAACTCAGATATAGTCTGGGGACACTTTAAGGAGAGCTAGTTTCTGGTGATAATACCTCTGTAAATTGGCCTGACTCCATTTTAAAGTTCTAGACTGGACATCTGGGTCACATTCAGGGTGCTTTTTGAATGTTCCTTGGCATTTTTGTGCTCTGACCACATTATGATTGGGAAAATACTTTATGCTGGTTTCATGTAGCAATCTGGACAGGACAATTCAGTCCTGCATTTCTGGTAGGAACAGCCTGACACTGCAGCAATACTTCTAGTAATTGAAAAGAGTTGTTCCAATGATGCACATTGCTTTCTGAAACAGTATGGTTAGAAAGTTATTCTCAGAGGTGGAGATGCTACAGAAAGCATAAGAAGGTGTTTGGGACTTTCAGTAAAAAGGGAAATGTAACCATAAAATGGTGGTGATGAGAAAGATAAAAACTACAGTGATGAGAAGGACAAAAATTTAAAAAGAGGGAGAGAAAATTGACATTTGAGTAGCAGGTTGGAGATTACATTATCACCCAGACCTTAATGAAGCAGTCCATAGTTACTCAAAAGGAAACTAAAACCTGAAGAGCCCATTAAAACTTGGAAAGCCTTTCCTATTTTAAGGGATGGGTTATTTTGGAAAAGTCACAGGATAGCAAGAAATTGAAGCTTGTATGATTATTTAAACTGATAGGACATAGGTTTCAGAAGCCCAGGAGATGTGGCAGGTAAAATTTAACCATAAACAGGGTCTCATCCTGGCACTTTCAGGCTCAGTCTTGGGAAAGGTACCCAATTTCTATGCTCCTGTGACAAGCAGCCTGAGTCATGGTCTTGAAGAGCAATAAAGAATGACATCCTACATTCTACCCACATCAGAAAATCTTTGGGTGCTACCAAAGAGTGACACTGCATGGGAGGGGCCACATAGGTTTGTTTCAGTTTGCTAAAACCGCTGGAATGCAATATGCCAGAAATGGATTCGTTTTTTTACCAAGGGGATTTATTAAGTTACAAATTTATAGTTCTAAAGCCATGAAAATGTCCAAATTAAGGCATCCAGAGAAAGAGACCTTGACTCTGAAGAAAGGCCACTGGTATCCAGGTTCCTCTTTTAAATAGGAAGGTGCATTGTGACGTCTGCTGACCCTTCTCTACAGAATGTCTCCAGGCTTCTATGTGTCCTTCCTTGTTCCTCCTGGGCCATTTCTGTTTTGGAGTGTCTTCTCTTGGTTTCATCTCCAAACATCTCTGAGCTCTGAGCTCTCTGTGTCCTCACATAAGGGACTCCAGTAAAGGATTAATTGGGTGGGTCACAACTCCAAGGAAAGAACCTAATAAAAAGGTCCCAGCCACAATAGGTTTACCCCGACAAGAATGGATTAAAAGAACGTGGTCTTTTCTGCAGTACATAACAGATTCAAACTAGCACAAGGTACTATACTATTGGATATTAAATAGGAATTTGAACTTCTGTGTAATGATAAATCTGTGTAATGGTCAATACTATGCCACAACTCAGGTTGAAACCATATTAGGCCTTAGGAAGGTGAGAGTGTGGTTAGCATAAATTGGTAGTTAGAAGATCCATGGAATGCAGAAATCACTAACACTGTTTAATTGAGTGTTGCTTCTTGTTTTATATTAATGGTCTATCAGTTCCCACAAGATCATAGAATCAGATGATACTCAATTCAAGCCCCCCATCTCCTTTTAATACTTCTTCTCAATAAGATCCATCTGATTTTGCTTAATAATGACTCATAAAGAAAAGGTTTTATGACTTTCCTTGTTGGTATTTCCATAGTTGTCAGTCCACATCACCAGGAAATCTTTCTTTGTATCTCCTAGGAAACCTCAATAAAATTAATGAGTAACTATATCTTACTCCTGAGTGGGAGGGAAAGATAAAGGAATATGAGTCTGCCAAACCAAAGGTGGATGAAGCCTTGCTTAGTTTGAAGGTTGAGCCTCCAGAATTAATGAGGCAACTTCTGGGGATGAATCATGGAGTGAGGTATGATTGGTTCCTGGTCCACCCCCTTTTGAATTAGGGAGAGGCAAATGGAACTGTGCCGGGGATTACTAGTATAAAACACAGCAGAAACTAACCCTGCTTCTGAAACCTTCAGAAGTTTTGGAGGCAGCCACTTAGATGATATCCACCATGTAAAAAAATATCCCATTGAACAGTAAAGAGATCTTAAGGGATTTTTCTTTATTTATAAAGATAGACATTTATGATCAATTTAAATGACCATTTTAAAATTATAACGTGGTGCAAAATAGAATGGCCTATTAAGCAGTCAAGCTACTGACTTGGGGAAGGTGGGAAGCAGATAGGGCAGTTTTAGAAATGGCTGAGGCATTTCAGTGAAATCATATATTACCACCATTAGCAAAAAAAGATATGAACTACTCTAACATATTCCAAATGGAAGTTACTCAAGAATATTATAAGGCCAGCCATGAAGAGAGATTAAAAACCAAGTTAAACTCAGATTATATGATTGTTGGCAATTTAGTACATGGCAAAGAAGTTTTGACCAGCTATTTAAAAACTGTAGAAAAGAACCAAGAGAATTATTTCAGCTTCCAAGCTGGGGTTCAGGGAACAATGGAATGAGCCAGTCAAGGGAAAATTGGGGCCGGAAATCTGTGCTGATAAAGACTAGTTGTTGGAATCCTAGAACAAGGTCAGGGACTTTGGGATTTGAGCAACATTCATCAAAGCAGGCTTTCGCAATGGAGTAGGGAAAAAAAGATAGGGAAAATCCAAGTACTGTCTGTATATCAGTATATATCAGTATAGCTTCAATTCCAGCCCCAAATTCTGGTCTCTGTCCTTTTCGAAGCAACGAAGACAACAGCCCAAATTTCCAGCTGGCAGAAAATCAGCATGGATTCAGACAAGCAGGAGAAGGCCATCGCGCATCTTAAAGTGCTCCAGTACAAATCAGTAGAGGGCATCCTTCCTTCAGGTAGATGTAGCCCAGTGTTAGTCCTCAAGGGTTTTGGAGTAGATTGTATGCTGGCTGTCAGGCCCAGTCAACTGGGGCCCACATGGAGGCCAAAACATGCACAAGTGCCCTCGGGTGCTCTGCAAGTGTGGGTGACATCAGTGATTCCACCCTTAGGACCCCACTCCACTGACTCAGGGTTTCTGGAGTAAGAATTTTGGAAAATTTAAGAAAATGTTCTCCTTAAAATTAATGTATTTTTTTTTTTTTTTGCAAAAGTTGTACCTGCATACTGAAATCAAAATCAAACAATTCAGATGTGCATGAAATAACAAGGGAAAGCCCACCTGTCCTCACTACTGCACGCCCACTCCCCAGGGTAAACCATTCGTTTTAGATTTTCCTTGTGCACATAAAAATGTATCTATATTATCTATATTAATGCGTCATACAGGTTAGAAGTTATGACACGATATTTGCAGATTTACCCTATGCATTTCTTCTTCCCCCACCCTTGAAAAAAAGAGGCTTTTTCTGCCTTGACATTCATGTTCTTGGATGTGGAGGAGAGCTCTAGAGCTTGAAGGAGACTCAGGTTTGTGCTGTTTGTGCTGTCAGGGTCTTGGCAGGAAACAATGGCACACTCACACTGGGTAATTGAGAAGAGTTTAATTAGGGGACTATTTACAAAGGGGTGGGCAGAGTTTAAAGAAGCTAAAAAGAGAGGCTGAAGTATCCTGGCAGCTGTGAGTCTCCAGCGGTCATGGAGCAAGGAGTGGGAGTAGCTATTGGAACATAATCAGAGGTCCACCTAACAAGAGCTGTGCTGCAACCCAGCACAGAGGGATCCAGCAGAAAATATTAACTGACATCACTCTCCTCTCTTCCTTCTATCTCCTGCCAAGACTCCCCGCTGGCCCTCCAATTGGAAGCCAAAAGACAAAGGGACCTGGTGAAACAATATTTGTGCATCTAAAAGTCAGCCTCCCAGGTCACAGAGCAGGACAGAGAAGGCATTTGGAGAGGAAACTGGAGGACATCAGCATAATATATCTCTGACGTTATATCTTTGGTGGTAGGAGTAGGGGTGGATATAAAATGCTAGAGCCCTGTATGCGAGGAAAAAGAAGGGTTTGGGATTTTTAGAGAAAGCCAAAGAGCCTTGAGTTCTGTCACTGTGCTAATGCTGCTGCTGCTATGTCTGTATGTGTGTAGTGAGGGAGGAAGAAACAGAGAGACACACTCACATGGAAATAAGGACACAAAAGATTTAAATGAAATTTTCTAAGGGTTGTAAATGGAATGCTCTTTGATGGTTTTCATGAAACGCCCATAAAAGTTGTTTCGTTTTCAGTCACTGTGTGTTGTTGCTTTGTTTTCTCCTCCGATGTGTGCAAAGATTTTTATACAAGGAGGTTCATAACAGCATACTCTTATATGCAGAGAAAGAAAGACTGGAAGGAAATATAGCAAAATGTTAATAGAGTTCATCACTGGAAAGTGGGATTAGAGATGATTTTTATTCCTTATTCTGTGCTTTTTAGTATTTTCTAAACTTTTAAACATGAACATATCTTATTTTTGCAATAGCTCAGGCTTGGTCCTCGACCGTCTCCCTTTCTTTATTTACACACTCCCTTGGTGCTCTCATATGGTGTCATGGGTTTAAATATCATCTATATTCTGAAAACTCCCACATTTGTATTCCTAGACCATACTTTTCTCCTGAAATCCAGACTTATATGACCAGCTGTTCCCTTGACATCACCCCTTGGGGTCTCGAAGTCAGAATGTCTAAAACAGAGGTCTTAATATTCACTCCCTCTCACTCTGATTGCCTGACCTCTTCTTTTTTTTTAAAAAAAAAAAACTTTTTTTATTGTATAAATATAACTTATATGCAAAGCAAAGAAAGAAAAGCAATAATTTTCAGAACACTTTTCCACAAGTAGATCCCAGAGTTTGCCCTGGGCTACCATACCATCCTCTCAGATTTTTCCTTTCTAGCTGCTCCAGAATATAGAAGACTAGAAGGAATAAATGCTTTTTTTATCATCACAATTTACTTTTTTTTTGTAAAAAATAACATATATGCAAAAAAGCAATTAATTTCAAAGCACAGCACAACAATTAGTTGTAGAATAGATTTCAGTTTGATGTGGGTTACAATTCCTCATTTTAGGTTTTTTCTTTTAGCTGCTCTAAGATACTAGATGAAAAGAAATATCAATACAGTGATTCAGCAATCATATTTGTTTCTTAAACCCGACCTTCACTGTGTAACTCCCCCATCACCTTTGATCTTTCTCTCACTCTTTAGGGATATTTGGACTATGGCCATTCTAACTTTTTCATGTTGGAAGGGGCTGTCAATAATATGGGGTAGGGAGATGGAACTAGCTGATGTTCTGGAGAGGCTGGGCCCTCTAGGTTTCAGGACTTACCTGGACCCATCTGGAGGTTACAGGTTTCTGGAAAGTTACCCTGTGCATGCAACCTTTCTAGAATCTTATACATTGCTCTATTAGGTGTTCTTTAGGATTGGCTGCAATGATTTTGGTTGGGGTTTGACAAATTATGATAGGTAGCAATGTCTAACTGAAGCTTGTGTAAGAGTGATCTGCAGAGCAGCCTCTCGACTCTATTTGAACACTCTCAGCCACTGATACTTTATTAGTTACATTTCTTTCCCCTCTTTTGGTTAGGATGGAATTGTTGGTCTCATGGTGCCAGGGCTGGACTCATCCTTGGGAATCATCTCCCATGTTGCCAGGATGTCATGTCCCATGTGGGGGGAGGGGCAATGATTTCACTTACAGAGTTGAGTTTAGAGAGAGTGAGGCCATATCTGAACAACAAAAGAGGTCCTCCAGAAATAACTCTTAGGCATGGCTATAAGTAAGCTAAGCTTCTTCGCTACCTACATAAGCTTCACAAGAGTAAGCCTCAAGATCAAGGGTTTGGCCTATTGATTTGGGTATCCCTAATGTTTGATACAGTATCAGGGGTTTCCATGATGGTAAAGTTAAAAAGTTCTGTATTTTTTCTCCCATCCTTCAGGGGACTTTACCAACACTTTTTGATTATCTACTTACTGTATTCTAGGATATATCCAGGCATTACATTAAACTATACAGGATTAAAGGCCCTCATTCTTATTCTGGGCTCCCTGTGTTTCAGTTGTTCAATGAGCTATCCAGACAGGTTGAGTTAGATTATGTGCTATAGATCATTTAGGTTCTGGACAAAATAAACCTTTTTTTTCCTTTGGTCTCAAAGAATGGGTGCAGTTATGAAATACAGACAATGTCTTCCTTACCCCTATGTTCCCTGACCTCTTTTTTACCCAAGACTGATGGTTTAAAAAATATTTTTTTCCTAGCTAATTCACATGGTACAAATTAAAAAGTATAATAAGTTAACCATTATAAAAATAAATCCCCCTTCTATTCTGGGTTTTGTTTCCTGGTCCCCTGTATATTGAGTTCTTCTCTGACAAAGCAGCCACAGTTATCTCTTTCTTACACTCTTCAATAGTATTCTATGTGTATATAAATATATGTGAATATAAACTCCATTTCTGTTTACATAAAAGTTAGCATCTGTTACCTGTTGTTTTGGGTCCTGCATTTTTCACTTAACAGCCTATCTTGGAATGAAAGAAAGAGCTAAAGTGGAGAGTGGAGGCTTAAAGAGTGAAGAAAAGGGGCATAGAAAGGGGATAATTCAGGCTCAGAGGTAGGACTTGGGCAGCAGTAAACAGTGATTCTGGGAGTTGCAGTTGGGGTTGGTCAGTGAATGCTATGGGTATTTGATAAATGTCAAATGAGCAAGTGAATGAGCAAAACGAATGAATGTCAGTGTTGGGCTGCCTCATTCAGAGTTTGGAGAAGAAGGTCAGTGTTTTCCCAAAGTCTCTGATCCCAAGAATTTCCCACCACCCTTAGTACAAGCATATACCAGGTTCTAGCTCTGTAGACTTGGAGGTCTGGGATGGGGCCCTGGACTCTGCTGTTCAAAGCAGCCCCACGTGGACCTGCTGTAGCCAGTTTCAGAGCCACAGTGGAACTTGGTGAGATCATTCATGCATCAATAGTGCCAGGCACATAGTGAGCACAAAATAAAGATTATTATTATCTAAAAAATAAACTAATAAAAAAAGAACTACCTATCTTGGAGATATTTCTGTAGTACAAATATAATTATATACTCTCTTTTATGCCAGCATAGCAATCTTTTCATTGTGTGAATGAGGGCTATTTTTTTTTTAATGAAACCCTATGCTGAGAACTAGACTGCTACATTCCAGTTATATGTATATATATGGAACATAAATTTTTAATATAGAAATTGTACCATATCAATCTCATTATTTACTCTTGTTATCTCCAGCAGGCTTTGGAACTCATCATAGCGTCACAGCACAGATAGGACTGTGAGACAGTGGGCAGAGAACCCTCAGAGAGTGACCAAGAGCTGAAGGGTTGAGCATATCGATAGAGAAGCCACTCCAAGACAACAGCTCACCTGTAGCAGACATTTTGCAGAAATGCCCTGGAGAAAAGTAAAGTTCCCTTAGCAATCAATTGAAGACGATTTGATTGAATTTGTTGAAAACCCAGATTAAAAAAAAATAACAGGAATTGAGTATTCTCTAGGATTGGCATTAATCACTGTAATTCAAGAAAGTAATCACTTCAGCATAGATGAAATGAATCAGCAGTAACTACCTAATAAAAGAAGGAAGAAAGAATTATACCAGAGCAGACACCATTTCCTCCCCAATATCTGCCAGAAGGATTTATTAAATCCTAGGAATAAAAATTGCAAGCTAAAATTGGTATCCTAATGTACGCATATATTGGGCTATATATACTTTTGCTAAAATTGATTATATTGAGAAATTTATATTGGACTTATTTCCTAGCATGGGTTGAGTTATCAAATAATCCTATTGTTATTCTAAAAAAATCCTGATTTAATTCTTGTACACATGGATGTATAGAATGGGCTCACATGCTAATCTAGCAATTCTGACAATTGCAGGCTTGATTTTTTTTTTCAGATTTCCAAACCTTTTGTTTGTACATTAAAAAAATTATGTACTCTAATAATTAAAATCATTTGAACAAAATAGCACTCTGATAAAACTTCATTTTACAGCCTTCATGACACCTTGGATCAGCTTTGCTTTTACTATTGATTCACTGTCATCCCATTCAACCCCATCCTACACCAACAGACACTTCTTTTCCTTTCTTGCCAACCAGACAGGCAGATGGCAGACAGCAGGCACGGCCTTCCTTGTCAGTAGGTCTAGATGTTTTGGTATGTAAAGGGATTAGAATGGTCATTTAAATTTGATCCTATCTCTTTGCATCTTCAAAGTTAACAGCTAAGAGAAGTGAAAACTTAGAAGCCAACACTTATGGTATGTACAGTGAATATTTGTGGTGCGTACCTCATTATCATTTGCCTCCTTGCTTCTCCTGTTCAGTTGTTTCTTCGGAAGGTAATGAATTTTTCTCTTGAGTCTTAATCTTCAGTTTTGACTCACTGAATTTCTCTATCTCAGTCATTTTGGCTGAAGTTATGTACCACAGCCATTTGAAGTTATGTACCACAGAAAAACATGTTCTTAATCTTAATCTGTTTCTGGGGATGTGAAACCATTGTAAATAGGATCTTTTGGTGAAATTATTTAAATTAGGGTGTACTGGTTTGAATCTGTTGTGTACCTCAGAAAAGCCAAGTTCTTTAATCCTCAATCAATATTGCTGGGTGGGAGCTTTTTGATTGTTCCCATTGAGATGTGACCCACCCATTTGTGGATGGTAACTTCTGATTAGATGGTTTCCATGGAGATGTGTCTCCACCCATTTGAGGTGGAGTTGCTTACTGGAGCCCTTTAAAAGGGAACCATTTTGGAAAAGATTTAGAGCCCACACAGCCTGAGACCTTTGGAAATGAAGAAGGAATATGCTCCCAGGGGAGCTTCGTGAAACAAGAAGCCTGAAGAGAAAGCTAGCAGACCTTGCCGGGTTCACCATGTGCCTTTCCAGTTGAGAGAGAAACCCTGGACTTCATCAGCCTTCTTGGACGAAAGTATCTTCCCCTGGATGCCTTACATTGAATATCTCTATGGCCCTGCTTTAATTTGGACATTTTCATGGCCTTAAAACATGTAAACTTGCAACTTAATAAATTCCCCTTTTAAAAAGCTGTTCCATTTCTGGTATATCACATTCCGGCAGCTTGCAGACTAGACCATAATAAAAGAGTTATATATACTCCAGCAGGGAACTATTTGCTTGGCTCCTTGCTGTCCTGTAACATTTCTAATGGGGGCTATCTCATGTTTTTCTTCCATAGCCTCTGAGTTCAGTATTGCTGTTAACCTGAGAGACTAAGGAACCCCATGACAGTAGCTTAATGTCCTGCTGATTGTTCTTCAATGACCTAAATGCCCAGGCCTTTTCCTCTGTAACACAGCCTTTTCTGGACACTCCAGAACCAACAACTTACTAATTTATTTCTTGCCCTTGAATCTCAACCTGCCTATCACTAGCCGTTAACACTGCTGCCAGACCTTCCCAAAGCTGACAGTGTAAGGAAAATGCAGAAAGGAATATGTCAATCAGGATGGGTCTTACTCCTATTACTGGAGGCTTTATAGAGAAGGCCACAAAGAGAAGCCACGGAGAGCAACCAGAAACTGAGTTAGCAGAGACCTGAAGAGAAAGGAAAAGATACCACTGTGTGCATTGCTATGTGATAGAAAAGACAAGGAACCCCAAAGATTAATAGCTAACCAGAAGATACCAACCTTCAAGGGAAGCAATCCTTCTACCCTCTGAAACCATAAGCCAGTAAATTTCTTTTGCTAAATTAACCCATTGTATGGTATTTATTTTAGCATCCAATAGACTAAAACATTGGGTTTGTCAGACCTGGTTGTAGAGAAGTAGAAAAAGACATGCAAGCAGCAACAGCAGGTCTGTGCAGTGGCTGCTGCTTTTGGTGCTTGGAGTGAGTGTTTCAGACCAACCACATGCCTTCCAGAATGGTGTCTCTCTAAGACATATTCCTTTCTGCATTTTCCTTATACTGTCAGCTTTGGGGAGGTCTGGCAGTGTTAACGGCTAGTGATAGGCAGGTTGAGATTCAAGGGCAAGAAATAAATTAGTAAGTTGTTGGTTCTGGAGTGTCCAGAAAAGGCTGTGTTACAGAGGAAAAAGCCTGGGCATTTAGGTCATTGAAGAACAATCAGCAGGACATTAAGCTACTGTCATGGGGTTCCTTAGTCTCTCAGGTTAACAGCAATACTGAACTCAGAGGCTATGGAAGAAAAACATGAGATAGCCCCCATTAGAAATGTTACAGGACAGCAAGGAGCCAAACAAATAGTATCCCTGCTGGAGTATAACTCTTTTATTATTTTGTGTCACTTCATTCATTTATTTCCTGAATACCCTGTTATTAGTTGGTCATTGTGTTAGAAATGGAGGATACCATGATGAACAAGGCACACGAGTCCTTATGCTCATAGAACTTGCAATTTCATAAGTTTCTCCAGGAGTGATGATCAAATTATTTAATGCATGCAATGCCATGGGTACTGACAGTCAAAATAGGTACTGGCCATTATGCTGTATGAATGTGTACATCTAAGCTTGGAGTTTGTACCTGTTGAACGTATTAATTCATTTTATGATAAATATTTATAGTTCAATTTCTATTTTTCAGTGTCTACCTCAGTATTGGAGTAGTACTTTCTGGAAGACTGAGAGAAAAACAAAGTCTTGATTATCCAGACTGGAATAACCGTGTGTAGCTATACAGACATGATGGAAGAAACGCATTCTACTTTTCCCTTTTATTCCAGAACTCTGTCTGTTCAGGTGATCCATTTCCCACCCTGCCAATGTGTGATTCACCAAGCCAGTCATGGTAGTCCCATTTCCACTGCTATTGATTGGGTTAGGAAGGAGTATGTGATTGAGTTCTGGCCACTGAGACTTGACCACTGAGACTTGAAAAGACGCCTGAGAAAGGTTTCCTTCTTACAGAAAGGTATTTGTTTGTTATTGTTTATATGGTAGCCATCTTGCAACCATGAAGCAGCCTGAAGAAAAAGTCAGTATACTGAGGATGACAGAGCAGAACGCTGGGGTATCTTCATCCTTTATGAGATGCTGAGACATTGAATGCAGTTGGAGCTGCCTGTAGGTATACTTCTTATTACGTGAGATAATATATATCTATCGTTTAAGGTAATTGAGTTAAGCTTTCTGTAACTTGCACTTAAAGGCCTGATACTTTCCCCAGAATGTTCACTAAAAATCACTTGATGGTGGTGACTTGAAAGTAAGTACAAGGTCCTTGAAGGAAAGGAAAGGTCTCCTTTTGAACATGTCATAGAATTGTAAAGGAAGGAATTCTATTGTTTGCTAGGGAAAACTTCAAGAGTTTTCCTTAACTTAGGAATTCGAAAGACAACTGCAGATGTGAGTGTATGCATACATGCAAGTGTGCATGTCTGCATGTGTGTGTGTACGATATATTTGTGCTCTTAAACATAGTGCAGCACATTTGCGCACTTTTGCTTTTTCAGTAAACGAATGTGTACAAGCCACCGCAGTTCTTGTTTCTTGGGAAAGGGCAGTAGATGAAGGGATGAAGATTGCTGACATATAGTGACTGCTTGTTCTGCACTGGGCACTGTGCTAAACGTTTCAGGCACATTACCTTAATTGATCTTTTGATCTTCAAAATGACCTAACGGGAGGAACTATTCTCATTCCTATTTTGCCAAAAAAAAAAGGAAATTACAATTGAGAGAGTATAAGTAACTTGGCCAAAGTCACAAGTAAGCAGGAAAAATCTGAAGTTTGAACCCCCAGTCTGTGTGACTACAAACCCCATGCACTTAACACTCATTCTGCACAGAAGGACATTTTGAACCCTTTCCAGTCTTCTCTGGTAGTTTTCTTTCATGGATCCAGCAACAGTGTCTGGAGTTTCCCTTGTTAGTTATGCAAACAGCAAAGCTGGTTATACAATAAAAGAGAGAAAGCCTATTCTGGCAGTAATTTTAGGGTAAACCACAGATGTCTTTGATGCTTTCATTGTACATGAGATCAGTCAGTGATCCAGCAGCTGCTGGCAGTTCTCATCAAATATGCAGAATATCAAGGCAGCTTTATCTTAGCACCTAATTACAGCTGGCATAGAGGAAATTTATTTTGCAGAGAAGGAGACACCAAATGCTATATATGCAAAATATAACCAATAATGATTGCCACATTCTATTTTCTCAGGGCTGTCCAGTTATAGAGCACTTTTTCGAAAAGCATTTATTAACCAAAACTTTGTTCTAGATAGTTTTGGCACAGTTTAACTTTTATTCTTTTATACATCAATTTAGTTTCCTTTTTTACTTTACCTATAAAAGATGTCCAGAACTTAATTTCAAAAGCAAATGTGATATGACATTCTTGTCTAGTCCAGATTTTTACACCCACATAACTCATGTGATAAGACCATAATTTAATGTCTTTGTACCATTGAAAATTGTTTCATATTTGTGATGACAGAGATATGGCTTTATAGTGCTGACATATGGGGAAAGAAGTAATAGTTGTCTACTGTAGCTACCTGTAATCATAGCTGGATAGCTGGATAAGGCTCTCCTCCATGTGTTTATCTGAAGACCCTGCAAGTAACGTGTGGTTGGCATGAGCTGCTTTGCCCAAATCCCCTTCAAGGAAGAACTTGTTGCTCAGCTATGGGAGGGCACTCCAGCCCTCTCTCTTTCAGAGTCTGCCTTGGTTATAGAGTTGCCTCCTGATGTCATATCTATTTAGGTCAAAACAGACTCTGAAAACCGAAGTATACAAGTTTATTGAGCTAAAGTAGTATTAATGCAGAACAGCAACAAAAGATTATTGCTCAAAAGGCAAGTTTTGGGTGGGCAGTATATATGGCTGCTGAGAACAAAGGGAGGGTAAGGGGATGAGAGGGGGAGCAAGGGAGAGTGAGCCACAGGAGTTGCTTTGGGTGGGATGTCCTTGGGCCATGTTTCATTAACTTTGCAACTGGGACTGGCAGAATGTCTTTGCAGCAGTGAGGCTATCTAGTGAAGATAAAACAGTTTGCCGGTGTCAGCATGACTTGTTTCTTTTCTGCAGAAGCAGAAGTCTTAGGAAGCACCATGAAGGATTACTGGTATGTCAGCCTGACTCAGTTGTTCTCTGTTTCTTCTTTGTAGTTCCCTGGACAAAAATGAAGCTTAAGCATATCAAGTTGATTAGTGAAGCTATTAACCATTCTATTTTCACATGCTCTTCCATGGGCAGTCCATGTCCAGTGACTGAGGGAGATGAGTACAAAGGCCCAGACATTTCTCCCTGATACTGGGCATACTAAAGGGGGGGTGGGTTCTTACTCTAGAGCTCTCCCTTTGTTCAATTCTCCCTTGTCTCCTTTCTTTCACAGTTTTGATTCCTAAAAAGCATCTTATACTCCACATTTCATCTCAGCATCTGCTTCTAGAGGACCCAACCTGTGACACCAAGTGGATCACTTATAAAACAGCTCCACTTTTTTTTTTTTCTCTTTGGTGAGGGGATTTTTCAGCATCATTTCAGACTTGAACATATACTGAGTTAAATCCAGTGATGACTTTCATACTAAATTGACATATTAAAATTTATCAGTTAATCACAGTAAACTCTCCTTATTCATGGTGTCTATGTGGATGAGGAGAACACTGAGTTAGAGAATGCAGAATCATTGCTCCTAGGGGAATTATGGGCTTAAGTTCCTTTTGAGTCTCTGGTCAATACAAAACCTTGTTTTATGCGTGTTTCTGTTACAAGACACCTTAAATCTTTTGCTTCCTCCTTAAAGTTGTCTAGGAAGTTCTTTGCTTCACCAGGCTTTAAGACTGCCCCCATTTAACCTTATTTAGAAACAGTGTCATTGCCTTCAGAACATTTTAGAGCAACACTTAAACAAAGCTTCTGAACATAAATTTAAGCAAGTTTAATCATAAAGCAGATGATTTGAGCTCATTAAATAAGATGTTGGTTATTAACGTTGCATTCACAGTCAACAGCTCTATAACTCAGGCCTAAACAAAGCTTAACTAGCACATTAGTTTTCTGTGTAAGACACATGACAGCCTTTTTTTGCTTAGGAACACAAGTCAGCATTTCAGTACTACTATGCTTGGGGGCCATTTTAATCAGGGAAATCACCAGCAACAAGCACAAAAAATGCAAAAATGTGACACTAAATATTTCGTGAAAAGGACACATCTACAGTAAGAAGCCGAAACAAAAAGGCATAGTGTCTCCTTCTTCAGCCTTAGCTGGGAACATCCTTTTTTGGGCAACTCAAATCTTTCACTGCTCTACATTCTGCAAATGACCACTGACAATGCCATGAATACTGATTTGGCAATATTCAATATTGGGGTTACAAATAAATTTTAGTGAGTAGGTGAAATCTCAAATATGGAATCTGTAAATAATGAGACTTGACTGTGCATACCAAAAACTTAATTTTCTTCTCATCACACTGATGTGATATTTTATTCTAAAACAATAATCATTTCTCACATTCCTCTTTCTCCAGTGTGGCATCTGACACTGTAATCCCCTCTCTTCTTGAAATCTCTTTCCCTGTTCCATGGCAAAGAAAAAAAAGAACATCCTGTTTTATTTTTTATCCCTCTGGTTAAACTTTTATAATCTCTGCTTGCCGCCTGCGTTACAACAGTGCACACCAAGACTCTTGTCTTGTCCTTTGTTCTTTCACCTGTATGTCCTTTTTTCAGATAGCCTCATCACAAGGTTTCTGTATCTGTTTATATATGCTGGGTATGTCCAGTTTTTGAATGTGAAGAGCTCCAGAGATAAAGTTTCTCAAAACAAGAACAGCTTAATTGGAATTTTTATCTCATACTCACCTCTTAAAACACCCCGACAGTAGCAACCTGTTCCACCCCCAGGGATCCTGTCTTTGTGAATGGCACGTCCACCACCCTGTCATCTTAGCCTGACATAGGGGAGATCTCTCAGAATTCTTCTTCTCATTAACTTTCCTTAGCCAGCCAGTCCCAAGACCTCAGATTCTCCATTCGAAACAGCTTGTCATCTCACCTCTTCTTTCCACAATCTATTATTCCTTATCCTATGGTGACTTAACACCTCCAATACCATCTTATACCCTCCCCCTTAAACACATCATTTTTTCTCTCCTACGTCTAATCATGCTATGTCGCTAATTAAAATGTTTCTTTGGCCTCCCAACGTAGCATGCAAGATCTTAGAAACATGGGCCTTGTCTATCTTTCTAGCTTCATTATCAGTGATTCTTCAGTGTACACCTTGTGCTCTGGGCATAGCCATGTCAGGCAGAGCCTGGGCTCCAGTGCCTTAGCAAGATGCAGTTTCGTCTGCAGGAATGCCCTATCTCTCCTCCAAAACTCAGCTTCTGCTAAAACCTTCTTTGGGGAGGTCTTCCCAGAACCCCCTACCCTAGCACCTGTCAGGACATTTATCATGTGAGGGGACCTGTTCTCTCAAACTGGTATATAAAGCTCTTTGAGAGCAGGAGTTATATCATATTGGAGTTTACATCAATATATACAGCATTGTACCTAGCACATAACAGTGCGTTTGTGAAATGAATGGAAATGAAGTCATATAAAAATGTAATTACTTTTCAATGCACCATCACAATGGTATGTTACTAAAAGGCAATGCAAATTTGACATTTGGTCACATAGAGCCTTGGCACATTTTAAAAGAGATTTTGGCATATCAATACTAGGTGTGTGTGTGTGTGCATTCACATGTATATTAGCAACATCTACGTTGCGTTTTCCTTTAAAAATTGTATATAAAACAAAATTATTTATATAAAGTAATTTATATTTTATAATTGTTTTACATTATATAATTACATATGAATTATATTCTATAGTTATTTGTATATAAATTATATATAATTTGTGTATAATATGAAATTATTTTGATATAATTTGTAAAATTAATAAACCAGTATAGATGTTGCTAACGGGGACTTTTGACTAGGTGTAGTGTTTTTCATGGAGCAGCTGACACATGGTTTCTGTTTCTTCAGCTGATTGTCAACATATGGGTAAATAACAATCTGCTGACTTTGAAAAATTAGTTATCATGCATTTCACATAAAGCATGAGAAGTGTAGCAGGCAACAACCCATAACTGAAGGATTAGTTTTAGGCCTTAGGGTATTTTTTAAAAATTCACAGGCTGATAGAATGTTACACTGCATATGGATCAAGAATGTTCTCATCAGGGAGTTTACAGTATCCTCTGGCCTCCTACGTAATTCTGTGTGCAGGGTATCCTGGGAGAGACACAACTTCCTCTCCCCATCAGCACAGCAGCAGGAGATCGTTCTTGGTCATAAGGTGAGCAGGAGACCGAAAACGTCTCCAAATTTGAATATGCCTGAAATGGAATAGATTTGTAAATCTGCTAAGTCATTTCTAATTTTCTGGCTATAAGAGGCACACTGTAACTTTTTCTTATCTCTGCTAAAATTGTCCTACCCACACTGCTCCTTTCAGATCTTAAATGGCATGCTGGTGTGGAATAAGAGGCTGCCAGTGTGACTTCTATCTCTTATGTCTCTTCACTGACTTTCTCTTGTGACTCCCACCTCTTTGTCCTCTCCTATCTATACCACTTCCTTTTAACTTCTGTGCCTGCCGTTTATGTCCAGCCTATTGCTGTCTTCTCTGTATCTTGCTCTTGTAGGAATCTTACAGAATCTTGCAGAATCTTTCAATCCCTACTTTTGCTGGGCAAAATGTTGTGCTTGTCCAAGCCTATTATGGGTATGGGCTGGAAGGGAAGTGGGAGAAATGAAATCTGGTTACTTTAATCTATATTGTGCTCTCTGCCTCCGGGTAGGGGTTTGGGTATTTGTATGAACTATTCTCATTAGTATGAAATGTCTGAACAAAGCAGTGATTTGGCAAGCCTTAAAGTCACACACTGGGGCTCATAACAACTTGCTTCTATTAGCAACATGAGGATTAGAAACACTTCCTTGCCAAGTGGGTTTGGATCAGCTAGAGGTGGGGGAGTGGATGAGTCTGGGTGACAGGGTTTTAAGAGTATTTGTTAATTGCCTAATCTTTTGTTTAGAGAGACAAGATACACATAAATACTAAAAAATAAATTTTAAATGTTTTCAGTTACTCATTAAGCTTTATGCTAGTTTGAGTAAAAATGTTTCTTGAGTTTGCAAGTAAAGCTTTGTAAGTCATCTCACAGTTATTTTTGTGAAATAAAGCTAAAACAATGTGGTTTGAAAAATAAAACCCAACAAGTATCTACAGTGATTTATATCTGAATCAGAAATGAATTTTTTTAAAAGAATACTTGACAAAAATTTGAATTAATTTGCTTTCTATGAAAACCCAAGGGCTAGGCAATGAAAAAAAATCGTGAGTCATGCTGGGTGTGTGTGAAGTTTGGAGGTGGGAAACAGACTGGGAGTGAAAATTCTTGGAGAAAAGCTACAAAATAGGTCAAGCACATGTGGATTCTGTGCCTTCAGTTAGTTGGAGACAGAGCTGCGAGCATTACAATGATCTCAGATGTCTTCCCCTAGGAGAAATGATCTTTCCTTTCTTGGAATGGCTGTAGCACTCACTGAAAATCTATCCCACCCTTTGGCACTTATCTTATGCTATCCTGTAACATCTCTTTTGGAAATATCTCTTGATTAAAACACTGGTTCTTTTGTTTTGTTTTGTATTTCTTTTTGCTGGGCTGGTGATACAAGCTCCTTTGAAAAAAATTGTTGTGGTAACATAAGCACAATATAAGATTTCCCATATTAACCACTTTCATGTATATAATTCAGTGATTTTAATTACATTCACAATGTTGTACTACCTTTGCCATCATCTAAACTTTTTTTTTTATCACCCCAGAGATTCCTTACCCATTGAGCAATAACCTCCCATTCTCCCTGCTCAGCCACCTGTAATTGACTTTCTGTCCCCATGTCTTTGCTTAGTTGAGGTATTTTATGTAAGTGAAACCATGTAATGTTTGTCCTTTTATCCTAGACCCCTGCTTTTATTTCATCTTCTGTGTCTAGTATGTCACTTTACCTTCTTACTCCTGAAACTGAAGGATTTCTTGTCTCAGCCCTCCCTTAGTTCAGCGCCTCAGAATTTCCCACCTGCACTGGTGGAATTGTTTTCTAACCAGTGTTTCTTTGTCAAACATTTTTTATTCTACTACTGTACATACACCTGAACAATTCACCTTTTAACCACATTCAGATATATATTTCAGTGCTGTTAACTACTAAGGCCACAATGTTGTGCTACTATTACCAGCATCCATTATCAAAACATCTCCATTATTCCAAATAGAAACTTGGTACATTTTAAAGGGATAGGGAATAGGGAGGTAAGGCTTAAACAACAATCTCTTTATGTGTCTGACTTACCTAGGATATCCATATATTAAGTGTTGCCTGGAACAATTCTGATTCATGTTCATTACCATGGTGTAATTATTAATAGTGCCCCCTTACACTCTCAAAAATATTCTGGTACGGATAGTTTTTATAAATTACAAGGATCATGCTAGTCTTATCCCAGTGAAATGGAAAGCTTCTGCATTAGTTAAGGTGCTGGCAAGAAAAAGCCTACTATGCTGGCATATTGAAGAGACCTTAATGAAAAGAATATTTACAAGAGTGTGGGGAGGGTTAAGGTGACTAGAAACATCCGACACTTTCCCCGCCCCAGGCCTGAAGAGGCAAAGGGAGGAATGACATTGATGCTTTGGAAGCTCAGCTGGGAGGTTGAGCCATAGAAGAAGGGCCACCTCAGAGAAGACACGGTCTTGGTGCGATCTAGATACTGGGAAACTGGCCAAGCAGGCCAAGCAGGGGAAGAAATTTCCTACCAATTTCTTTTCCTATCCATTGAACTCCTCTCTTTGCCTTCTGTTGGCTGAACCCAAATGGAAAACCCAAGGCAGAGGTGATACCATTGGAAGATGTTAGTTTCCTGGAAAAAATGGCAGAGGCAGAGAACGGATGGGGTGGGGAGGGAGGGTGGGGGGGACAAACAGAGAATAAGCTTCCTTAGAGGAGTCTTTTTGTTTTCAAGTCAATTAAAAAAACATTTGTGGACACATGCATGTAAAGCACTGCAGGAAAGGCCATGATGAGGCAGCTACTTCAAGGGATATACTATCTAGATGGAGAGATAAGAATAAACATAAAAAGTGGAACTACATGACTGTAGAAAGAATTCAGTGCAGTAATATATATATATATATATAAGTGTAGCTTGGCAGTGTATAGTGATTGTCAGATTAATGGCATAGATGCTAGATATTAAGAAGCTTCAAGGATGAGTGATCACAATGGCAGTCTGAAAGATTTATGGAAGAGGTTTTCAGTGGTATTGAAAGCAGAGTCAATTTGACATGGGCAAAATGGACAGGTAGGCACTATTTGGCAGAATACATGAAGCATTCCCCTGGTAGAGGGGATGAGAGGGAACCTTTCTCAGATTCCAAAGATTTCCAAATTGTGCTCTTATTGAAGGGATTTAGGTTGTTTCCAGTTTCTTAACTATTACAAATAATGCTGCAATAAAGTCATTAAAATTTAAATCTATTAATTAACCCATGACTTTTCCACAGTTCAATTCAGATTGTGAAATCAAGTTTGGATGTGCATTGTTTTTATGAAATGGCTATATGAAGAACAGTGTTCTTTTAGATTTTATTATTATTTTTTTACTGAGAAATCTTCACACACATACATTCAAAGGCTCACCATATGATCACATGGTTGTGTATTCATCACCACGATCATTTTTTAGAACATTTGCCTCACTCCAGAAAAAAGAAATAAAAAGCAAAAAGAAAAAAAGCATACATACCATACCCCTTCCCTCTCCCTCTCATTAGCCACTACTGTTTCCATCTACCCAATTTATTTTACCCTTTGTCCCCCCTTTTTTATTTATTTATTTTTTTATCCATATTTTTAACTCCTCTCCATACCCAAAACAGTTGTTTTTAGAATGCTCTGAAAGGAACATTTGATGTTCTCTTAAATTCTCAAATATGAAAACAAACTGATGTAAATGTGTATTGAAGAAAAATATTTGTAGAAGAAATTGGTGTGGCTATTAACAGGGAAGTATGGAAATTATTTGTGAGTCAATTCTCTATTTTCAGCGAGTACAAAGACTGCATTTCCAAATGGGATTCTTTTGCACTAATGACTTTTTCAATGACTCCCCAGGGAAACATAAAAAATGTTACCAAGTCTTCAAGATGTTTCAAAGAATTGATTAACTTCATGGATAACTGCAATTGTAGTTACATTCAACTTCCTTTTGATTGTGTACAATGAGTATTCTGCATCTTTAAATTTCTTTGCTTAATTTAGAAGCTACCCTTGGAGATAGAAAACATATTATAGGCTGTCTTTTCTGGAGCAAGCATTGCACTTTTCCTCAGAAATCTTTACAGATGACTCCCAGTACTGGCTCTCTACTCACTCGTCCTTGTTGAGCCTCTCACAGTCAAACATCTGAAATTCCTCTTTCCCAATGAAGATGCTATCGGAAGAGACAATAAGATGTTTCTGGCTTGTCTGGACAAAGTTAGGCTCAGTACCAGCACGAAAGTATCTATTCCAGTGACAGAGGAATGGTCTCTGTACAGACAATAGAATGCATGGATTTCTCATCATAATTTTAAAAGATGATGACCTAATATCACATAAAGCAGAAATAGAAGAAAGTAACTTAGAATTAGTAATTCGCACTGTGGCCAAATGCTTGCGTAGAATCATTGTGAATGTGATCGCTCCAAATGTAGACTGATACTAGGATGTATTAATGACTTAAATGCCACAAGTGGCTTTGCCATTGGTGCTGTGATTTTCCAACAAGATAAACAATTCTTCGTAAAGTTGTGAAGAAGACAAAAGTCCAGTCTTCCTTGCACTTACATGGTAGTTGCATTCCTAAAAAATTCAGTGCATATTAAAACCATTCAAACACGCTTTGCATTAAGGAGGGCCTGTGACCCACTTACAGCTTGCAGTAGCCACAGAAGACGGACTTTCAACACAAATTTCCTTAAGCTTAGGGGGAGCTAGAACTTTCTGTGGGGGAAGTTGGGGTAGGGTTATAATTTTAGGACTGTGGCTGGCTGCTGAGCAAAGGGCAAATTCCAAGAATTTCCCTTTCGTCTTGTCAGGTTGCAAGAAGAAAGATACCTCTGAGGAGAAGAGCAATAAACAGCACCTGGGGGCCCATTAACCCCACTTTAGAGAATTATCTATGATCAAGCATCACAAAGGAGGGAGAAAGGTGGAGACAACTGACTCACCTGAGTGAGTCATCTATTGTCAAGCATCAGTGAAGGATCAAAAAGGGGAGGGTGGTAAAATAGTTAATAAAAATTACAAAAGGAACAAAAATCTATAAAAGTAGGCCCCTACAGTGCTGGGGCCTCTTGGTCCTCACCTCTTGAGGAGAGTGCCCGCATGTTCCTTCTTTGCATGTGTATGTAGTACATTTTGCTCCCTGCTTAAAAAAGATGCTTTGTGTTTATATGTAAAATAAAGTTCAATGTTCTGCTAGTTGTAAACAGGGTTTTCTCCAACATGAATGACATTCCAAGTTTGTCTCTGAAGCTCTTCATTTGGATGACTGGCCCACAAATTATTGGAAATCATTAGTCCGTTCATATTGTTGGACATCTCTACTCAGCAAATTGTACATCCCAATTATTGTGATAACTAGAAATACCCACATATTGACACATTATCTTTTAGGGGACTATAGTTCACGCACTCTCATTGCCACTACTGCTTTAGCAGATCCTGACTCTTTTAGACCTAGAAGGATCTGCCTCTGAGATGGAGAGAACTATGATAACCTGGGTTACCTCCTGATTTTTAAAAGAAATCATTTAGTCAGTTTTATTTCTGATGTCCTTTGTTTTGTTTTGTTTTGGGCACAGGCAGGCACTGGGAATTGAACCCGGGTCTCTGGCATGACAGGCAAGCACTCTGCCTGCTGAACCACCATGGCCCACTCTCCTTTAGTTTTCTTAGTGGCCCTTGGTTTGGGCATTGGTCTGTTTCATGATTCTGATCAGGTCAGGTTTGTGACTCAAAGTTTTGTCTCTGGACAGGCTGGCCATGTCTTGACCTCTGCCTTTGTTGAATCCACCTCTAACCCCTGTCATGCTCACCACACATCCTCTCCCACATACACCTAGCAGGGCCCCTGCCTATAGCCCACCTCCTATGTCTAAGGCTGAGTCACCCTATGACTCCTTGTCACTCTCCATTCTAGAATGTACATCATGTCATATTAATTCAATCACTTTAGATCTTCTCATATTCAGCCTAATATTCTTTGCTATTTTTGCCCACAACTGTTTTTTAAAAAATATTTTTATTGTAAACAAAGAACAGACATACAAACATTCTTGACATACAGACATTCTTGACATACAAACATTCTTGACATGGTATACAATCAGTGGCTCACAATATCATCACATAGTTGTGTATTCATCACAATGATCTTTTTTTTTAACATTAACATCTCTCCAGTAAAAGAAAGAAGAAAGAAAAACTCATACATGCCACTCCCTTTCATTGACCACTAGTACTTAAATCTACTCAATTTATTTTAACCTTTGTTCCCCTATTATTTGATTATTTTTTTACTCACCTGTCCATGCCATAGATAAAAGGAGCATCAGACAGAAGGTTTTCACAATCACACAGTCACACTGCAAAAGCTATATCATTATGCAATCATCTTCAAGAAACATGGCTACTGGAACACAGCTCTACAGTTTCAGGTACTTCCCTCGAGCCTCTCTAATACACCATAAGCTAAAAAGGGGATATTTATATAACGCATAAGAATAGATCCAGGATAACCTCTCAATTCTGTTTGAAATCTCTCAGCCATTGACTATTTTGTCTCATTTCTCTCTTCCCCTTTTTGGTTGAGAAGGTATTCTTAATCCCTTGATGCTGAGTCCCAGTTCATTCTAAGATTTCTGTCCCACATTACCAGGGAGGTTTACATCCCTAGAAGTCATCCCACAGAGAAAGAGGGAGGCAGTGAATTCACTTGCTGTGTTGGCTGAGAGGGAGAGAGGCAACCTCTGAGCAACAAAAGAGGTTCTCAGGGGATGACTCTTAGGCCTAATTTTAAGTAGGCTTAGCCTATCCTTTGCAGGGATAAGTTTCATAGGAACAAACCCCAAGATTGAGGGCTCATCCTGTCGATTTGGTTGTCCTCTCTGCTCTGCAACTGTTTTTTGAAATAATATGTTGTTAGTCTATGTGCTTGTTAGAAGAGGCAACTTGGCATGATGCAACAGCATTAAACTTGGAATCACATGAATGTGAGTGGGATTCCAGTTCTGTCATGTACTAGTTGGATGATTAACTGCAAGAAACTTTACTGCTCTAAAACTTGGTTTCCTCATCTGAAAACAAGAAGAGTGGTCACTAGGTAATCTCCAGTTTTAAAAACACTAGGATTCTATAAATTAATTTCTGTAAAACATTATATTGACTTTTCTCCTTTAGTGTGTAAAAGAGGTTAGAAGCCATCACTCTTGTCCTAACAAAAAGATAAAAGCTGGACAAACTGGGAAGGAACAGCTCTCTTAGATACATCAGAGGATTGAGGTCAAAAGGTAAGCTGCTGCTCTGAAAACTGATAAAAGAGGCAGATACACAGAATTATAGCTTACTTGGCACAGAAGTCCAGGAGCAGAAGCTCTTCTTTGGAGCCGTTACCTGTGGGAATAGTTAACCTGTAACTGATGAATTGCTGGAGGCTCAGTGTTTACTAGCTCGTGAGTTAAAAACTTTGGGGATCCCAGTCTTAGGGGCACCCACACTTCAGTAGGGAGTGTGTATATGTGGGGACGTGTGTGTGTGTGTGTGTAACCATTTTGAAATCTACCCAGAACTTTCTGTTCTCCTTGGAAAAGGACTTCACTCAAAAGCAACTATTTTACCATAGCCAAACAAATTTGGGTTTTACCAGGGCCTTACTGACGTGAAGTACTCAACTGCAGCCCCCTCCACCTTCCATGTGTGGGAAGGTAAATACCCAACTCCAGCCTCCTAAAGCCTCCCTGTCTCTTCTAAGTGGAGAGAGGCTGAGAAGCACTTATGAAGGTCGCAGCCCAGGGGCAGGGGTTCACGAAAAGACTGAGACCCAATCATAGGATTATTAAGTACATTCCTTCCTCCCACACCTTACCACTTTATCAATAGGGCTTCTGCATAATAAAGGTGATTATGACGGAAAGAATTATAGGGCTCAGTTTAAAATAAGTTTAGGTTGAAGTCTCTGTGGAAACCTGAATACAACAGTGTGGCAAAAACAAGGACAGTAGAGGAAATTTTAGCCTCTGACACCTGAGCCTACAGCAAACAGTAAACAAAGCCTTCGCCTAGCCTGATAAACACAAAACCTTACACTAAGGCCTATTAACCTCAGTTTCTTTTATCCAAAACACCATGTCCAGCTTTCAATAAAAATTACAAGGCATGCTAAAAGGCAGAAACAAAAACAAAGACTCACACATAGTCTGAAGAGATACAGCAAGCATCAGAATCAGATTCAGATATGGCAAAGATTTTGGAATTATCAAACTGGGAATTTAAAATAATCACAATTGCTATGCTAAGGGCTCTAATGGAAAAAGTGGAGACTATGCAAGAATGGATGGGTAATGTAAGCAGACCAGTGGAAGCTCTTAAAAATATTTAAAAAGATGCTAAAATTTTAAAAACACTGCAACAGAAATGAAGAATGCCTTCTATAGGCTTTTTGGTAGACTGGAAATGACTGAGGAAAGAATCAGTGGACTTGAATATATGTCAGTAGAAACTTCCAACATGGAAATTCAAAGAGGAAAGAATGAAAAAGACAGAACAGAATATCCAAGAATTGTGAGGCAACTATGAAAGATGTAGCATACATGTAAGGGGAATACCAGAAGATGAAACAGAGAAAGGAACAGAAGAAATATGTGAAGTAATAATGACTGAGAGTTTTCCAAAATTAATGACAAATCAAGAAACTCAGAGAACAAAAAACAGAATAAATACCAAAACAAACAAACAAACAAAAACGATACCTGGGTATATCATATTCAAATTGCAGAAAAACAAAGAAAAAGTCTTGAAAAAAGCCAGAGATTAAGAAAAAAATGTCTTCCCTGTAAAAGAACAAGGACAAGAATTGTAAATCATATAAGCAACAAGATAGTAGAGTGAAATATTTCATGTTGAGAAAAAAAATACCAATCTTGAATTCAGTAACCAGAGAAATTATCCTTCAAAAGCAAAGAAGGGGTGGTGTGACAGTGGCTCAGTGTCAGTTTGCCATGCTAGTGATTCCTGGTGCCTGCCCAAGTTAAAAAAAAAAAAAAAAAGCAAAGGAGAAATAAATACTTTTTCAGACAAACAAAACTGAGGGAATATGTTGCCAGTAGACTTGCCTTATATGAAATGTTATAAGGAGTTCTTCAGAGGGAAGGAAAATGAAATAGGTCAGGGATTTGAATCTACATAAAAACAGAAGGGTCCAAGAAAGAATAAAAACAGATAAGATATTATCTTTTCTTTTTCCTCTTCTTAAGTGATCCAACAGAAAGCAGTTCACTAAAATAGTAATAGCAATAATGCTTTGGATGATTATAGTTTATGGATTAGTGTAATGAATGACAGCATTGTGATAAGGGATGGAATAGAAGAATTGGGATTACTCTCTTTTAAGGTATCTGCATGTCCTGGGAAGCAGTATAGTGCTATCTTAAAGTACACTTAGATTAGTGGTAAATGAATATTGAAAACTCCAGTTAAAAAAATTACTAAAAGAAATATAATTGATATCCCAAGAGAAGAGAGAAAATGGAATCATAAAGTGCTCAATTAAAACCAGAGAAGGCAGAAAAAGAATGAAAGACAAAACAAAACAAAATAAAAACAGCAACAAACCAAAGAAACTAAAAACAAGAGTAATGAATGGAAAATAGTTACAATGATGGTAGATATTAATCTAACTATATCAACACTTGCTTTAAATGCAAATGACCTAAATGTATCAATTAAAAGACAGAGACTATCAGAGTGGATTAAAAAAGAAGAACAAACTAAAAGTTATCAATAGGAAACCTAAAAACAAGACCCAACTAAAAGTTATCGATAAGAAACTTACCTTAAATATAAAGACAAATAAATTAAAAGTAGAGATAAAGAAATACCATGCTTATACTAAATGTGCTGGTTTGAAAGGAAGCATGCCCCCTAAGAAAAGCCATGTTTTAATATAAATCCCATTTCTTAAAGGTAGAATAATCTTTATTCAATACTGTATATTTGAAACTGTGATGAGATCATCTCCCTGGTTGATGTGATTTAGTTAAGAATGGTTGTTAAACTGGATTAGGGGTTGACATGTCTCCACCCATTTGAGTGGGTCTTGATTAGTTTCTGAAGTCCTATAAAAGAGGAAACATTTTGGAGAATGAGAGATTCAGAGAGAGCAGAATGACATAGCCATGAGAAGCAGAGTCCACCAGCCAGCGACCTTTGGAGATGAAGAAGGAAAATGCCTCCCGGGGAGTTTCATGAAACAGGAAGCCAGGAGAAGACTCTAGCAGATGACACCATATTCGCCATGTGCCCTTCCAGATGAGAGAGAAACCCTGAACTTCATCGGCCTTCTTGAACCAAGGTATCTTTCCCTGGATGCCTTAGATTGGACATTTCTGTAGACTTGTTTTAACTGGCACATTTTCTCAGACTTGGAACTGTAATCTAGCAATTCATTGAATTCCCCTTTTAAAAGCCATTCCATTTCTGGTATATTGCATTCCGGCAGCTAGCAAACTAGAACACTAATCAAAAGAAAGCTGGAGTAGTTATATCAATTCCAGACAAAGTATATTTCTGAGCAAAGAAATCTATCAGACATAAAGATGGACATTACATAATGATAAAGGGGTCAATGCTCTGGGAAGATAAAAAATAATATCTACTTATGTTATAGGAACTTTTATAAATGTCAAATATAAGTGAAAAAATTATAAAACTATACATAAAAGTGTGAGGTATTATCACATAGCCTTGCTATATAATATATGCTCAGTACATACTTTTTAAATTACAAAATAAAAATTTTACTTTAAAATTACAAAATAAAAATTTTACTATAAAAATAATAATTACTACTATTAAGTTGGATTCTAAAATTGTTAGATTGGATACTACAATCTTCTAAAACTCAGGCATGGTTTCCATCATTTAATAGACATCTAGTGCTAAGAAAATTTTTGTTAAATGAAGGTATGTGCTTATTTTAGTTTGCTAAAGCTGCTGGAATGCAATACACCAGAAATGGATTGGCTTTTTCAAAGGGGATTTATTTAGTTACAAATTTACAGTTACTTGGAGGAAAGGCAGTAGGCTTTTATCTTTTGCGTGTGTGTGCCAAATTTAAATAGTTTTATTTAAGACATTGCATTTTCCACTTAAACAATACAGTACTTGTAAAATGCAATGCTATGTCCTTTTCCTGTGCACATATGCCACAGTCAGGTAGTAAGAATGCCCAGGGGAATTGGTTCCAAGATATTGGCTTAGTGAAGTGTGGAATTTAGTTCACTCTCCAGGACAGCTAGTAAATAGCCAGGAACAGTAGAGAACAACTATTGGGGCCACATTAGTGTCCGGACACACAGTGTACACAAGTCTGGACAAGCTGGACCAGCTGCGATTCAGCTCAGAACTATAAATCCCCCAAGCCACGGAAACTGGTGCCCCTCCCCCATAGGCAAGGCAGCCTGGCTCCTGGAGGGGAAAGGAAAGAGACTTTACTAGCAGTGGGGGCTTAGCTCAACCATGCTCCACTTGTGGAATTAATTAACAAAATCTGACTACTGAAAATAGGCCCCCAGCTCAGATAAACCTCGAATAAGAGCTAAAGGTACTCGGAGGTTTTGCCCCAGCACAGATGGGGCAGGACTGACGTGAAAAAAACAAAACAGAGTTTTTAAGGATCAGACAGCAAAAAATACTTGAAAAGGACTGGACCCTAAAAAAGGAGGAGGATACAGAACCTGGAGATGCACAGGGCCATGTACCAACTTAAGCAAGAGATTAGCAAACCTGTAGAATGGGGGTCCTGCTCTGAAAAGGATATATATATTTTTTGCTTTGTTTCTACTAGTTAACTGCTCTTTAGATAGAACTGCTCCTCAGGCTCCAACTACCCCAGGCATGGGTGAAATTAAGCTTGTCTGAGAAACAAAGAGGCTGGTCAGGTGAAGGGAATTAATTCCCTGGCAGCTGTGCCTTCCCCAGGATAGGGATGGCACCTAGCTCAGGTGGAATCCCCCCCTCAAGGAATTCAGACCCCAGGGACTAGAAAACTGAAGCGATTAAAGCCAGCCTAAAACCTCTCCTCTGTCTCAACCAGCTCCCAGCTGGGAGAGTCTGCTGAAGCTCAAGGCCCCATACCACTTTATACTGGTGGGAAACCACAGGCAGACAACCACCACATACTGGACAGAATAGGAAAAGCACAGAGTCTAGAGGCTTCATAGGAAAGTCTGTCAACCTGCTGACACACACCCTCAGGGAAAACTGATGCAGGTGACCCTTTCCTTCTGAGAAAGACCAGTCTTGTCTGGGAAAATCTGGCTAGGGTCTATAATATGTAAGTAGACCTTCCTAAGGGGGAAAATGCCCCATATGGACAGGGCAAGAAACAGGAAAACAAGAACTGAAAAATTCTGCTGTGCTGGAGACCTGGGTTTGCTTCCCAGTGCCTGCCCATGGGGAAAAAAAAATCAAATCAATGAGTTGAGGGGGAATATAAAGAAAGCAATGGGTGAACAAAAAGAAGAAACCAAAAGTCTGAAAAAAATCACAGAACTTATGGGAATGAAAGGCGCAGTAGAAGAGATGAAGAAAAGCAATAGAAACCTACAATGTTAGATTTCAAGAGGCAGAAGAAAGGATTAGTGAACTGGAGTATGGGACATCTGAAATCTAATAAGCAAAAGAAAATATAGGGAAAAGAATGAACAATATAAGCAGAGACTCAGGGAATTGAAAGACAATATGAAGTGCACTAATATACGTGTTGTGGGTGTTCCAAAAGGAGAAGAGAAGGGAAAAGGAGAGAAAGACTAATGGAGGAAATTATCACTGAAAATTTCCCAACCCTTAAGAAAGACATAAATTTACAGATCCAAGAAGTGCAGCATATCCCAAACAGAATAGATCCAAATAGAAGTACTCCAAGACACTTACTAATCAGAATGTCAGATGTCAAACAGAAAGAGAGAATTTTGAAAGCAGCAAGAGAAAAGCAATCCACCACATATAAGAGAAGCCCCATAAGACTATGTGTAGATTTCTCAGCAGAAATCATGGAGGCAAGAAGACAGTGCATGATATATTTAAGATATTAAAAGAGAAAAACTGCCAACCAAGAATTCTATATCCAGCAAAATTGTCCTTCAAAAATGAGGGGGAGATTGAAACATTTTCAGACAAAAAAAATCACTCAGCGCATTTGTGACCAAGAGATCTGCTCTACAAGAAATACTACAGGGAGTACAAGAGGATTATAGGAAAAGACAGGAGAGAGAGGTATGGAGAAGATTATATAAATGAACAACATTAGTAAAGGTAAAAAGAGGAAAAATTAGATATGACATATAAAATCCAAAAGGCAAAATGGTGGAAGAAAGTACTGCCCTTACAGTAATAACACCAAATGTTAATGGATTAAACTCCCCACTCAAAAGACATAGACTGGCAGAATGAATTAAAGAACAGGACCCATCTGTATGCTGTCTACAGGAGATATATTTTAGACCCATGGACAAACAGGTTGAAAGTGAAAGACTGGGAAAAGATATTTCATGTAAACAACAGTCAGAAAAGAGCAGAAGTAGCTCCAAATATCCTAAAATTAGACTTCAAATGTAAAACAATTAAAAGAAAAAAAAGAAGGATACTATGTATTAATAAAAGGAACAATTCAACAAGAAGACATAACAGTCATATATTTATGCAATAAGCCAGAGTGCTCCAAAATACATGAGGCAAACACTGAAAACACTGAAAAGAGAAATAGACACATCGACCGTAATAGTTGGAGACTTTCATTTCCCGCTCTTATCAATAGATAGAACATCTAGACAGAGGATCAATAAAGAAACAGAGAATTTGAATAATACAATAAATGAACTAGATTTAACATAAATTTATAGAACATAACACCCCATAACAGCAGGATACACTTTACTCAGTGTTCATGTATCATTCTCAAGGATAGACCATATGCTGGGTCACAAAACAAGTCTCAATAAATTTAAAAAGATTGAAATAATACAAAGCACTTTATCAGATAGTAAAGGAATGAAGTTGGCAATCAATAACAGGCAGAGGGCCAGAAAATTCACAAATATATGGAGGCTCAACAACACACTTTTAAACAACCAGTGGGTCAAAAAATAAATTACAAGAGAAATCAGTAAATATCTTGAAGAAAATGAAAACACAGCATATCAAAATTTGTGGAATGCAGCAAAGGCAGTGCTAAGAGGGAATTTTTTGCCTTAAATGCCTATATCACAAAAGAAGAAATAGCAAAAAGCAAGGAATTAACTATTCACTTGGAAGAATTAGAGGAAGAACAGTAAACTAACCCCAAACAAGCAAAAGGAAAGAAAGAATGAAGGTTAGAGCAGAAATAAATGAAAATGAGAACATGAAAACAATCAAGAAAATCAACAAAACCAGAAGTTGGTTCTTTGATAAAATCAACAAAATTGATGGACCTTTAGCAAGGTTGATAAAAATAAAAAGAGAGAGGATGCCAATAAATTAAATCAGAAATGGAAAAGGAGACATAACCACTGAAATTAAGGAGGTAATGAGAGGATACTATGAACAGTTTTATGCTAATAAACTAGACAATGTAGATTAAATGGACAACTTCCTAGAAAGGCATGAACAACCATTGACTTGAGAAGATATGGATGACCTCAATAAACCAATCACAAGTAAAGAAATTGAATCAGTCATCAAGAAGCTCCCCCAAAAGAAAAGTCCAGGACCGGATGGCTTCACATGTGAATTCTACCAAACATTCAAGAAAGAATTAGTACCAATCCTGCTCAAACTCTTCAAAAAAATTAAAGAGGATGGAAGGTTACCAAACTCATTCTATGAAGCCAACATCACTCTCATACCAAAGTTAGACAAAGATACTACAAGAAAAGAAAATTACAGACCGGTCTCTCTAACAGATATAGATGGGAAAACCCTCAACAAAATTCTTGCAAATCGAATCCAGCAGTACATTAAAGGAATTATACACCATGACCAAGTAGAGTTCATCCCAGGTATTCAAGGATGGTTCAACATAAAAAAAATCAATTAATGTAATACACCATATCAACAAATCAAAACAGAAAAACCACATGATCATCTTGATTGATGCAGAAAAGGCATTTGACAAAATTCAACATCCTTTCTTGATGAAAACACTTCAAAGGGTAGGAATAGAAGGGAACTTGCTCAACATGATAAAGGGAATATATGAAAAACTCACAGCTAACATCCTCAATGGGGAAAGACTGAAAGCTTTCCCCCTAAGATTAGGAACAAGACAAAGATGTCCACTGTCACCATTGTTTTCAATATTGTGTTGGAAGTTCCAGCTAGAGCAATTAGATAAGAAAAAGAAACACAAGGCATCTAAATTGGAAAGGAAGAAGTAAAGCTTTCACTATTTGCTGATATGTTACTATATGTCGAAAACCATGAAAAATCCACAGCAAAACTGTGATATCTAATAAATGAGTACAGCAAAGTGGCAGGTTATAAGAGCAAAACTTGGAAATTTGTACTGTTTCTCTACACTAGTAATGAACAATCTGAGGTAAAGTCAAGAAATAAATTCCATCTACATTTGTAACCAAATCAATTATTTAGGAATAAGTTTAACTAAGGATACAAAAGACCTACACAAAGAGAACTACAGGAAGTTGCTAAACCACAAAAGACCTAAATAAATGGAAGGGCATACCACGTTCATGGATTGGAAGACTAAATATAGTTAAGATGTCAATTCTACCTAAATTGACTTATAGATGCAATGTAATACCAATTAATATCCCCAAAACTTACTTTTCAGAAATAGAAAAACCAATAGCCAATTTCATCTGGAAGGGCAAGGTACTTCAAATAGCTAAAAATATCTCAAGAAAGAAAAATGAAGTCGGAGGTCTCATACTACCTGACTTTAAGGCATATTATGAAGCTACAGTGGTCAAAACAGCATAGTACTGGCATAAACATAGATATACTGACCAATGGAATAAAATAAAGTGTTCAGATATAGACCCTATCATCTATGGATAATTGAACTTTGATGAGGCAGTCAAGCCAACCCACCTGGGACAGAACAGTCTGTTCAATAAATGGTGCTTGGAGAATCAGATATCCATATGCAAAAGGATGAAAAAGAATCCATATCTCACACCTTATACAAAAATGAACTCAAAGTGGATCAGAGACCTAAATATTAGAGCTAAGACCATAAAACTTTTAGAAGAAAATGTAGGGAAATATCTTATATAACTTGTAATAGGAGGCAGCTTCCTCAATCTTATACCCAAAGCACAAGCATTGAAGAAAGAAAGAGATAAATTGGAACTCCTCAACATTAAACACTTTTGTGCATCAAAGAACATTGTCAAGAAAGTAAAAAGGCAGCCTACACAATGGGAGATAATATTTGGAAATGACATATCAGATAAGGTTCTAGTATCCAGAATACATAAGGAGATTGTTCAACTCAACAACAAAAAGACAAGCAACCCGATTAAAAAATGGGCAAAAGACACAAACAGACACTTCTCAGAAGAGGAAATACAAATGACTAGAAGACACATGAAAAGATGCTCAACTCCTCTGGCTATTAGGGAAATGCAAATCAAAACCACAATGAGATTTCATCTCACACCCACCAGAATGGCCATTATCAAAAAAGCAGAAAATGACAAGTGTTGGAGAGGATGAGTAGAAAGAGGCACACTTATCTATTGTTGGTGGGAATGTAAAATGGTACAATCAGCATGGAAGGCAGTTTGGTGGTTCCTCGGGAAGCTAAGTATAGAATTGCCATACGATCCAGCAATACCATTGCTAGGTATCTATTCAGAGGACACAAGAGCAAGGTCACAAATGGACATTTGCACACCAATGTTTATAGCAGCATTATTTACAAATACCAAGAGATGGAAACAGCCCAAATGTCCATCAACAGATGAGTGGCTAAACAAGCTGTGGTATATACATATGATGGAATATTATGCAGCCGTAAGAGAATAAAGTCATGAAGCATGTAACAATGCGGACAGACCATGAGGACATTATGCTAAGTGATATTAGCCAGAAACAAAAGGACAAATACTCTATGGTGTCACTGATATAAACTAACATTTGTCAATGAACTTGGAGAATTTATTCTTATGCATTATAAAAATATCCCCTTTTTAGTTTATGGTGTATCAGAGTGGATAGACGGAAGTACCTGAAATTGTAGAGTTGTGTTCCGGTATCCATGTTTCTTGAAGATGATTGTGTAATGATAAAGCTTTTACAATGTGACTTTGTCATTGTGAAAAAAATATATTATCAAGAAAATGAAGATAACATACAGAATGGGAGAAAATACTTGCAAACAATGTATCTGATAAAGCTTTAATATTCAGAATATACAAAGAAATCTAATTATAGTAGTTATAGTACTACTTTCATAATCTGTAACAAATGTAACTACTTTAAAAAAATGGAATTACCAAAAAAAGTGTTATCAATTGTAACAAATTTTCCACACCAATGCAAGTGTTGTTGGTGGGGTGGTGTATGGGAATTCTGAATTTTATGCATGGTTGTTCTATAAATCCACAACTTCTATAATAAAAAATTAAATAAAAAAAAAGAATGCTCAGGAATTTTGTATAGCAGCTGAACTGCCACAGAATGTGTTGCAAATTTAGGTCCTTCAATGTTTTTTACTGTGGAACAATGCTAAGACATGTGCTGACTGATTTAAACAACCTCTTCAATGGCGGGTCCAGAAAAAGCACCATCAGAAGAAGGTGCTTCACCATGAGGGAAGTCCCCAGGCAATCCTCCTGACATGTCTCCTGCACTCTGAAACAGCTTGGTAATAGTGAGTTCCTTCTGCTGATGTTCAAATTCTTCCTTCTTTGCAGTCTGATTTTTATTAAGCCAGTTAATGATTTCATTACATTTGTCAAAAATCTTGTTTGTTTTCATCATTGATCTTGCCTTGAAGTTTCTCATTCTCAACTGTTGCCCTCATGTTAAATGCATATGATTCAAGAGAATTCGTGGAAGATGCCTTGTCCCTCTGCTTCTCATCTACAGCCTTGTACTTCTTGGCTTCTTGGACCATGAACTCAATGTCTTCTTTGCTCAAACGACCCTTGTTATTAGTGATGGTGATCTTGTTCTCTTTTCCTGTGCTCTTATCCAGAACAGACACATTGTAGATGTCATTGGCATCAATGTCAAAAGTGACTTCAATCGGAGGTACACCACAGGGGGCAGGAGGTATCCCAGCGAGTTCAAACTTGCCAAGCAGATTTTTATCCTTGGCCATGGCATGCACACCTTCATAAACCTGAATGAGCACACCTGGCTGGTTGTCAGGTATAGATAGGTACTGAAGGTCTATGTCTGCTTGGTGGGAATCATGGTATTGTACTTGATGAGGACAGTCATGACTCCACCAGCAGTTTCAATACCAAGGGAAAGAGCAGTGACACCCATACAGTAAATCTTGAATGTTTTCAGATTTGTCTCCAGATAAAATAGCTGCCTGGACAGCTGCACCATAAGAAACAGCCTCATCAGGGTTGATGCTCTTGTTTGTTCTTTTCCATTGAAGAAGTCCTGGAGAAGTTTCTGGATTTTGGGAATATGAGCAGAACCACCCACCAGGACAATATCATGGATCTGTGACTTGTCTAGCTTGGCATCCCTGAGGGTTTTCTCCATGGGGTCCAAAGTGCCATGGAACAGGTCAGCATTCAATTCTTCAAACTGGGTACAGGCAATAGAGGTATAGAAGTCAATCCTTCATACAAAGAATCAATCTCAATGCTGGCCTGGGTGCTGGAAGAGAGGATATGCTTAGCTGATTCACAAGCAGTATGGAGGTGGTGGACAGTTCTCTTATTCTCATTGATGTCTTTCTTATGCTTGCACTTAAACTCCACAATAAAATGGTTGACCATTTTTTTTTTTTTTTTAATTCTTTTTTTTTTATTAATTAAAAAAAGAATTAACAAAACAATTAGAAATCATTCCAATCTACATGTACAATCAGTAATTCTTAATAACATCACATAGTTGCATATTCATCATTTCTTAGTACATTTGCATCGATTTAGAAAAAGAAATAAAAAGACAACAGAATAAGAATTAAAACAATAATAGAAAGAAAAAAAACAAAAAAAACAAAAACAAAAAACCTATACCTCACATGCAGCTTCATTCAGTGTTTTAACATAATTGCATTACAATTGGGTAGTATTGTGCTGTCCATTTCTGAGTTTTTATATCCAGTCCCGTTGTACAGTCTGTATCCCTTCATCTCCAATTATCCCTTTTCTTTTTTTTTTTTTTTTTTAATTAACGGAAAAAAAGAAATTAACCCAACATTTAGAGATCATACCATTCTACACATGCAATCATTAATTCTTAACATCCTCACATAGATGCATGATCATCATTTCTTAGTACATTTGCATTGGTTTAGAAGAACTAGCAACATAACCGAAAAAGATATAGAATGTTAATATAGAGAAAAAAATAAAAGTAATAATAGTAAAATCAAAACAAAACAAAACAAAACAAAACAAAAACCTATAGCTCAGATGCAGCTTCATTCAGTGTTTTAACATGATTACTTTACAATTAGGTATTATTGTGCTGTCCATTTTTGAGTTTTTGTATCTAGTCCTGTTGCACAGTCTGTATCCCTTCAGCTTCAATTACCCATTGTCTTACCCTGTTTCTAACTCCTGCTGAACTCTGTTACCAATGACATATTTCAAGTTTATTCTCGAATGTCCGTTCACATCAGTGGGACCATACAGTATTTGTCCTTTAGTTTTTGGCTGGATTCACTCAGCATAATATTCTCTAGGTCCATCCATGTTATTACATGGTTCATAAGTTTATCTTGTCTTAAAGCTGCATAATATTCCATCGTATGTATATACCACAGTTTGTTTAGCCACTCTTCTGTTGATGGAGATTTTGGCTGTTTCCATCTCTTTGCAATTGTAAATAATGCTGCTATAAACATTGGTGTGCAAATGTCCGTTTGTGTCTTTGCCCTTAAGTCCTTTGAGTAGATACCTAGCAATGGTATTGCTGGGTCGTATGGCAATTCTATATTCAGCTTTTTGAGGAACCGCCAGACTGCCTTCCACAGTGGTTGCACCCTTTGACATTCCCACCAACAGTGGATAAGTGTGCCTCTTTCTCCGCATCCTCTCCAGCACTTGTCATTTTCTGTTTTGTTGATAATGGCCATTCTGGTGGGTGTGAGATGATATCTCATTGTGGTTTTGATTTGCATTTCTCTAATGGCCAGGGACATTGAGCATCTCTTCATGTGCCTCTTGGCCATCCGTATTTCCTCTTCTGAGAGGTGTCTGTTCAAGTCTTTTTCCCATTTTGTAATTGGGTTGGCTGTCTTTTTGTTGTTGAGATGAACAATCTCTTTATAAATTCTGGATACTAGACCTTTATCTGATATATCATTTCCAAATATTGTCTCCCATTGTGAAGGCTGTCTTTCTACTTTCTTGATGAAGTTCTTTGATGCACAAAAGTGTTTAATTTTGAGGAGTTCCCATTTATTTATTTCCTTCTTCAGTGCTCTTGCTTTAGGTTTAAGGTCCATAAAACCGCCTCCAGTTGTAAGATCCATAAGATATCTCCCAACATTTTCCTCTAACTGTTTTATGGTCTTAGACCTAATGTTTAGATCTTTGATCCATTTTGAGTTAACTTTTGTATAGGGTGTGAGAGATGGGTCTTCTTTCATTCTTTTGCATATGGATATCCAGTTCTCTAGGCACCATAAAATGGTTGACCATTTGATTGTCAAAGTCTTCTCCATCTAAGTGCGTGTCTCCAGCTGTTGATTTGACCTTGAAAATTCCATCTTCAATGTTGAGGATTAACACATCAAAAGTGCCACTTCCTAAGTCAAAGATCAGTATGTTTCTTTCAGCACCAATCTTTTTGTCTAAGCCATAAGCAATAGCAGCAGTAGTTGAATCATTGATAATTCTGAGTACATTGAGGCCAGCAATGGTACTAGCATTTTTGGTGGCCTGATGCTGAGAGTCATTAAAATAAGCTGGCACTGTGACAACAGCATTGGTAACAGTATTCCCAAGATAGACTTTTGCAATTTCCTTCGTTTTTATCAGAACCATGGATGATACTTCTTCTGGATAGAAACTTTTTATCTTGCCCTTGTATTCTACTTGGACTTTAGGCCTGTCAGCATCATTCACCACCGTGAAGGGCCAATGCGTTAGACTGAACAACAGCATCATCAAATCTATGCCCAATCAGATGTTTGGCATCAAAAACTGTGTTGGTGGGGTTCATTGCAATTTGATTCTTTGCAACATCACCGATCGATCATTTGGTATCAGTAAAAGCGACATAACTTGGAGTTGTTCAGTTCCCCTGATCGTTGGCAATTATCTCCACTTTTCCATGCTGGGAGACACCCACACAGGAGTAGGTGGTCCCAAGATCAATACCGACTGCAGGTTCCTTCGACATGGTTGCTTATTGGAGGCCTGGTTCATAACAGAAGAGTCCTAAAAGGGAGCGCCATATTCAACGAGCTCGTTTAGGTTTCTCTGTCATGTGGGAAGGTAAACGGTGATGTCTGCTGGCATTCCCTCCTGCCTTTTGGGTTCCAATGGCTTTTCCCCAGGCATATCCTTTCTACATCTCCAAATGTCTGGGTCTGAGCTCCTCCTTTCTCTTTTGACTCTTCATTTTAAGCCTCCAACTGGTCAAATTAAAATGTCACTCACTGCAGAAAGCACCCCCTTTAGCTGACCATGGATGTAAGCAGCCATTAGATGAATTGCACATGCTGATGATTTAAGTCCACAGCAACAGAACAACTGGGCATCATCTCCTGGCCAAGTTCACACCTGAACCTAACTACAACAGTGCTCAGAAAAACTTATGCAAAATGTCAATTTTCTGGTATTCAGAAGACAGGCACTCTCAGATATTCAGCACTAGACTAAGTTTGAAAGTCCACATAGAAGTCCTAGAGAGTCAGCAGATGTGTGAAATTGATTTGTGCCTGCTGTGTGAGAACACAACTTATTTTTAATGACCTTTTTGAACATCTGTCACCAAAGTCATCCTGAAAGTGACATTTTTTTCTATGAAAAGAGAGGCTAGGGCAGGCCATGGTGGCTCAGCAGGCAGAGTTCTCGCCTGCCATGCTGGAGACACAGGTTCGATTCTTGATGCCTGCCCATGCAAAAAAAAAAGAGGCTATCATCCAAAGGAGGTATGTTAGGAGTGCTACATACAGAGTCCTTAGAATGTTGGAGGCTGGTTACTGTAAGTCATAGTTCCAACCAATGCTATGCGGCACCATACTGGAGCTTGAGGCAAAATTAAAAATGTGTTTCCCTACATACATGATTTGATGTTTTTTTTAAATGGTTAATAGCTTTAATAAAAATATTCTGATGAATTTTATTCCATTAAAGCTAGGAAAGTAAAATGACAATTCTGGTTGGAGTATAAATAAAATATTTAAACTTTAATTAATGTGACTTTTAATACACCTATTTTTCAACTACTGTAGTGTTCTAGAAAACAATGACAAAATACAAAGTGTACCAGTTTGAAAGGATTTATGTACCCTAGAAAATCCATGTTTTAACCCTAATCCCATTTTGTAAAGGCAGTCATTTCTTCTAATCCTTATTCCTCACTTAGGTTGGATACTTGATTAGATTATTTCTACAGAGAAGTGACTCATCTGATCGTGGGTATTAAACTTGATTAGATGGAGACATTCTCCACCCATTCCAGGTGGGTCTTGATTACTGTAATCCTTTAAAAGAGGAAGGATTTTGGAAAAGACTTGAGATCTGAGACAGCTGCCAGGATGACGGGAACAATGAGATAACCATGAGAACTCCCAAAGCCCATGCAGCCAAGGAAAATGCCTCCCAGGGAGAGTCATGAAACAGGAAGCCAGTAGGAAAAACTAGCAGATGCTGCATGTTCACCATGTGCCTTTCCAGTTGAGAGAGAAACCCTGAATGTCATCAATCTTCTTGAACCAAGGTACCCTTCCCTGGATGCCTTAGATTGGACATTTCTATAGCCTTGGTTTAGTTGGAACATTTTCGCAGGTCTTAGAACTGTGGACTTGTAACTTAGTAAATTCCACCTTTTAAAAGCCACTCTGTTTCTGGTATATCACATTCTGGCAGCTAGCAAACTAGAACACAAGGTATTGTGACAATGTCCTTATTATAATCAATCATTTAAAATGCACAAAACATGTATAGTGGTGTGCGTGTTTTTCCTTTCATCTTAACGTCTACTAGAGCTTGGCATGGCATTATTAGATCTTGCTTTTATTCATGATTTCTATATTTTATCATGGATTTTCCCATCAATTTAGATTTTTAAAAAAACATTGTGTTAAAATTTTACTTATTGTGATTATTGAGTGTTTGTGCCCCCTTAAATTTTGTGCTGTGATAAGGCCTTGCATACCTCACCCTAGTCCTGACCCTTGTTCCAACCAACTACAATACAAAAAGTGCTGTGGGAGTGACAGCTGTGCTCACTATGCTAGAGGAGACATTCACATCCAACAAATTGCCTCACAATCTAAGTGAGTCCTTAGGAAGCAACATGGAGTCGGTGGTGTGTGTGTGTGTATGTGTGTGTGTGTGTGTGTGTGTGTGTGTGTGTGTACAACCACATAAGCTTTGGGATTGGACAGATTTGGAATCAAATTCTCACTTGATTCCTTATCAGTCTGATCAATTACTTCACCAAGCCTCTGTTTTCTTATTTCTAAAAGGGATAAATAACTTTTGGTGGGAATAAAATCAAGCAGATTATTATAGCAAGTGCATTAGAAAAATGTTAACTTTTCCCCTTCCTTATTTTAGTGATAAGCAAATTGACTAAAAAATACTGAACTGTTCAAAGTTGTGCTTCCAAAAGTGCCAAGTCAAGATTTTAACCCAAGTGTTCACACATCCAAGGAGCTCAGAGAACACCAAACAAGATAAATATGAAGAAAAATAGACCTTGTCTGCTAGTTTGAAACTGTTATGTACCCCAGAAAAGCCACATTCTCTTAATTCCAATCCAATCTTGTGGTGGCAGCCATGTCTTTTAATCCTGATCCAATACTGTAAGGTGAGATTTTTTGATTAGGTTGTCTCCACAGAACACCTAATTGTAAATGTGACCTTTTGATTAGATGGAGACGCAACTCTGCCCATTCAAGGTGGATTTTGATTAGTTTACTGGAGTCCTTAAAAGAGTCAACACAGACCTCAGACACAGGCATTTAGAGATGCAGAGGAAAATGCCAGAAGGACCTACAGGGTCTGTGAGAGCTGTTGAAACCAGAAGTTGGGAGAGGAGCCCAGCAGATTTTGCTGTAAGCCTTCCAATGAGATGTGAAGCAAACCAGAACACAGGATTTTGCTGCAAAGAGGCTAAGTAAGGGCTGACAGATGCTTAGAGAGGAAGCCACTGGGATCAGAAGCACAAAGCAACGAACAGGAGCAAGAACCTTAGACGCCAGCCACTGTGCCTTTCCAGCTGAAAGAGAAGGTCCACATGCCAGTCAGCTTTTCTTTGGTGTCAAGTTATCTTTCTCTGGATGCCTTATTTGGACATTTTTAAGGCCTTAGAATTGTAAAATTGTAACTTAAAAATCCCCTTTATAAAATCCATTCAATTTTGGCGTATTGCGTTCTGGCCACTTCAGCAAATGAAAGCACCCTGTCATATATTGATTATATTGTCATATATTTATTGTCATATACTTATTACACTATCAAATGCAAAGGACACGGAGAGAGTTCTGAAAACTTCAAGAGAAAAGTAGCATGTTAGGAACAAGGGCGTCCAAATTAGACTGAATGCTAGTTTCTCATCAGAAACCATGGAGGCAAAAAAGCAATGTGTTGAAATACCTAAAGTGCTGAAAAACAAACAAACAAACAAAAAAACCCAGCTGCAGCCAAGAACTTTTTATTTGGTGATACTCACTTCCAAAAATGAGGGAGAGAATTAAGTCATTCTCAGATGCACAAAAGGTGAGGGGGTTCATCACCACTAGGCCAGCTCTGTAAGCAATGCCATCTTCAGAATGAAAGGTAAGGACACTAGACAGTGTTTTGAAGCAGCATAAATAAATAAAGACCTGTGGTAAAGGGAACTATTTGGGTAATTATAAATGCCAGTATCCTTCTTCTAAAGAAAATATGCAAATGGCCAGAAAGCACCTAAAAAAATGTTCAACATCATAAGCTGTCAGGGAAATGCAAATCAAAACCACAATGAGACACCATTTCATACCCATTTGTCATGGTCAGGTTCATGTGTCAACTGGGTCAGGTGGTGGTGCCTGGTTGTCTGGTCAGGCAAGTGCTGACCTGGCTGTTGCAATGAAGACATTTCATAGACTTAAATCATGACAACACTGATGGCATCCACAGCATTCGCAATCAGCCCAGGGGAGTGTCTCCTGAAATGAGTGATGTTTAATCTAATCACTGGGAGGACTTTAAGGAGGACTCAGAAGAGACCATCTCTCTTACTGCTTCAGCCAGCCAGCCTCTTCTGAGAGCTCATTGAGGATCTTCATTGGTGCTGCCAGCTCATGGCCTGCCCTATAGAACTTGGACTCTACATCCCCACGATTATGTGAGACACTTTTATAAATTTTATATTTACAGATATCTCCTGCTGATTCTGTTTCTCTGGAGAACCCTAGCTAATACACCATTAGAATAGATGCTATTAAAAAAATGGAAAATAAAATTTGGAGGGAATGGAGAAGTAGGAACACTCATTTCTTTGCTGATGGGAATGTGAAATGGTGCAGCCACTGTGTAAGACAGTTTAACACTTCTTCAAAAAGCTAAGTATAGAACTTTACCGTGTGACCAGGTAATCCCACTTCTAGGTATAAATCCCAAAGAATTGAAAACAGGAACTCAAACAGATATTTGCACTTCAATATACATAACAGCATTATTAACAATTGCCAAAAGATGGAAACAACCTGTTCTAGTTTGCTAGCTGCCAGAATGCAATATACCAGAAACAGAATGGCTTTTAAAAAGGGGAGTTTAATAAGTTGCTAGTTTACAGTTCTAAGGCTGAGATAATGTCCCAATTAAAACAAGTATATAGAAATGTCTCTGGATTAAAGGCATCCAGGGAAAGATACCTTGGTTCAAGAAAGCCGATGAAGTTCAGGGTTTCTTTCTCAAGTGGAAGGCACATGGCGAACACAGTCAGAATTTCTCTCTTATCTGGAAAGGCACATGGTGAACATGGTCAGGGTTCCTCTCTCATCTGAAAGGGCACATGGCGAACACGGCGTCATCTGCTAGCTTCCTCTCCTGGCTTCCTGTTTCATGAAGCTCCCCGGGAGGGATTTTCCTTCTTCATCTCCAACGGTCGCTGGCTAGTGGACTCTCTGCTTTGTGGTGCTGCAGCATTCTCTGCTCTCTCCAAATCTCCTTCATTCTCCAAAATGCTTCCTCTTTTATAGGACTCCAGAAACTTATCAAGACCCACCGAAATGGGTGGAGACATGTCATCACCTAATCCAGTTTAACAACCACTCTTGATTAAATCACATCTCCAGGGAGATGATCTGATTACAGGTTCAAACATACAGTGTTGAATAGGGATTATTCTGCCTTTACAAAATGGGATTTTGATTGAAACATGGCTTTTCTAGGGTCCATACATCCTTTCAAACCAGCACACAACCCAAGTGTCCATAAATCAATGAATGGATAAATAAAATGTGGCATATACATACAATGGAATATTATTCAGCTGTAGAAAGGAATGAGTCCTGATACCGATGACAACGTGGAGGCACCTGGAAGACATTGTATTGAATGAAGTAAGCCAGACATAAAATAACAAATATTGTATCATTGCATTGATTTGAAACATTGGAATAAACAAATTGATAGAGTCAGAATCTAGGATACCAGAGGACAGGGTAGGGGTAGGGAATGGGGAGTTAAAGCTTATTCCTATTTGGAATGATGGAAATGTCTGGCAATGAATAGTGGTAATGACAGCCCAGCATTGTGAATGCAATTAACAGCACTGAAATATGTATCTGAACATGATTAAAAGGGAAAGTGTTAGTTGTACATATGGTAATAGAATAAAAATCTTTAAAAATCCATGGAACTACACTACACAGTAAACTCTAAGTTGATTTATGGACTTCAATTAATAGTGCAACATAAAAATGCAGTATCGTCAGTTGTAGCATGTGTTCCACACCAATGCAAGGTGTTAAGGGTGGGGTGGTATATGGGAATCTTGTATTTAATGCATGATTGTTCTGTAAACCCACAACTTCTTTAATAAAGAAAAACCTGGGACAAAAAACTATATAATTTTATAACATCAAAAAAATCTTTTTACATATGTGGAGAAAAATAATTATGAGATATCAAAATGTTAATAGTGATTAGTGATGGGATATAGATTATCTTAAATACTTATTTATTCTTTCCTAGATTTTCCAAAATGTTTATTATGAATGAATATTATTTTTCTATAGTTAAATAATTTTAAGTACAATCTTTTATGGCGGACTTTTATTGGGATCCAAAGAAGACATATAAAATTTCATTTTGAAGCAAAGAGAGTACGGCAATTAGTACAATCCCAATGTATTGTTTAACTAATTTTTACCTTTAAGTAAAAGGAATTTTGAGTCATTTTTGTCTCCCATTCAAGTCATGGTTCATGTTTAAAAAAAGAGCTTTATTTTTGGTGCCTCAATATGCCACAATGTTGCCACATTTTTTACTAATGTTTTCTCATATGTTTTCATCTCAGTAATATAGATGTTAGGAGCAAAAAATACAGGATGAAATGTTGTATATATAGGGAGAAAAATTGTTGACCACATACCCTGAAAGGGAAAAATAATACATCTCTCATTCACAGTAACAGTAACTATAACAAAAATTGTGATTTGTTTCCCAGCTATGATATTAAAGAAGACATTTGAAATATAATGGTGCATGAGCCTTTCCTGATCTCCTTCTGAATATCTTCTTTTGGTGAATGTTTCCGGTCATTCTCCTGAGATGACTAACTCTCCTTATCCTATGACATCAGTCTGTCTCCTTATCACTACAAGGGGAGTAAACTGGGCATAACAGTTCAGAGTCACTTCTTTTTTGAGAATGGGTTTCTCCATCTGCACTGAGAAACTGCCACATTCTCATCTGCAATTGATTGGTTCAGGAGGTGGGCACCCTACACAAACTGGGTCAAGGAGTTTTGAACTTGGGGTGAGACAGGATTCAGTCACTTCATTTCAAGTGAAAGAAACTTAAGATGCATATTTTGGAAACTGTTGATGGTGTTTCCCATCACCTGTAGAGAATGAGTGAGAGAACACGCAGCAGTTTGTAAAGCATAGAGTTGCAGATAAAGAGTCCCAGAAGCTTTTAAGTCTTGGTCTTTGAGTTGTTAAAGTTAAGAATACAGATTATTCTAATAGAGGTAGAAAGAGTGTAGAGATTATGCATTTGATGCTGAAGGAGTACAGAATGTTCACCAGGATTGATTGTAAAGATCCAGAAAGGATCACACAATACTATGTGATGGTAGCACAGTATTGTAAGTACAGTGAATGAAGCTAATTGTGAGTATGGTTGAGAGAAGAGGACTGGGGTCATGTATGACACCAGAAGGAAAGATAGAGGATAAAGACTGGGGCAGAATAACTTAGCAATACATAGAGTGAACATTGATGGTGATTAAATGAACAAATAGAAGAATGTTTTTGCATGAGGAAGAACAAATGAACGTCAACATTTCAAGGTATTGAAATGGGATGGTATACAGAAAAAAATACAATCAATGCAAGCTAGGGTCTATAGTCAACAGTAACATGGTAAGATGCTTCCATTGAATGTAACAAAGGTAATATGCCAAAGCTAAAAAAGCAAAAAGCGGGGGATATGGGGGGAGAGGTATGGGGTTCTTTGCTGAAGAAATGGAAATATGCCCCTATAGATTGTGGTGGTGAAGGCATAGCTATGTGTTTATACTGGGAACTATTGATTTTACTTAGGTTGGATTGTACAGTATGTGAATAAAACTGTTTAAAAATGAACAGAGAGATACAAGTGCTATAGAAAATGTGGAGAGAGAGATGTTCCTATTCATGGTTGGTAAGGACTCTGTGAGATGCAGCCCCTCTGGAAGGCACTGTGGGGTTTCCGCAGGAGGCTAGGGGTGAGGTTGCTGTATGATTCCTGCAACTCTGTTGTTAGGTCTATTCTTGAAGGAACTGAAAGTGGGGACACGAATGGACATTTGCACACTGTGTTTATGGTGGCAGTGTTCACAATTTGCAATAAATGGAGGTGCCCTAAGGGAACACTGGCAAAGGAATGGAAGACAGAACTGTGGCATATACATACAATGGAATATTGAGTGGTTGCAAGAAGGAATAAAGTTGTGAGGCATGCAATGGGGTGAATGAAACTTGAGGGCAGTATGTTGAGTGAAATAAACCAGAAGCAAAAAGAAATATTATAACTCCTCAGTAATATGGACTAAATATAATGTGCAAACTCTGAGAATTGAATAAAAGAGCAGAGGTTATCAGGACAAGGTACGCTGGTTTGAAAGGATGTATGTACCCTAGAAAAGCCATGTATTAATCCTAAATCCATTTTGTAAAGGCAGCCATTTCTTCTAATCCTCATTCAGTATTGTATGTTTAGACTGTAACTAAATCATCTCACTGGAGATGTGATTTAAAAAGAGTGGTTGTTAAGCCGTGTTCTAGTTTGCTAGCTGCCAGAATGCAACACACCAGAGACGGATTGGCTTTCAAATAAAAGGGGATTTATTTCTTTAGTTCTTCAGAGGAAAGGCAGCCAACTTTCAACTGAGGTTCTTTATTACTTGGGAAGGCACAGGATGGTCTCTGCTGGCCTTCTCTCCAGGCCTCTGGGTTCCAACAACTTTCCCCAGGGTGACTTCTTTCTGCATCTCCAAAGGCCTGGACTGAACTGCAAGTACTGAGATGAGGTATACTGAGCTGCTTGGGCTGTGCTATGTTGCACTCTCTTATTTAAGCACTAGCCAATTAAGTCAAATGTCATTCATTGCAGTAGGTATGCCTCCTAGCTGACTGCAGATTTAAATCAGCAACAGATGAGGTTCATGGAACATTGGCTCATGTCCACAGCAACAGAACTAGGTGCCTTCACCTGGCCAAGTTGACAAATGAATCAACTACCACAAGCTGGATTAGGTGGAAGCATGTCTCTACCCATTTGAGTGGGTCTTGATTAGTTTACTGGAATCCTATAAAAGAGGAAACATTTTGGAGAAAGCTAGAGATTCAGAGAGAGCAGAGAATGCTGCAGCACCACAAAGCAGAGAGTTCATCAGCCAGTGCTTTGGAGATGAAGAAGGAAAACACCTCCCGGGGAGCTTCATGAAACAGGAAGCCAGAAGAGAAAGCTAGCAGATGATGCTGTGTTCACCATATGCCTTCTCACTTGAGAGAGAAACCCTGAACTTCATCGGCCTTCTTGAACCAAGGTATCTTTCCCTGGATGCCTTTGATTGGATATTTCTATAGACTTGTATTAATTGGGATATTTTCTTGGCCTTAGAACTGTAAACTAGCAACTTACTAAATCCTCCTTTTAAAAAGCCATTCCATTTCTGGTATATTGCATTCTGACAGCTAGCAAACTAGAACAGATTTTGGTACTGGAGAGTGGGGTGCTGCTGCTCCAGTTTGCAAATACCAAACATGTTGGAATGGCTTTTTAAATGGGTAGGAGGAAGAATCTGAAGGAGTTGTGAGAAGCTTGATAGAGAAGGCCTAGAACGTTTTGAAGAGACTGTTGGTAGAAATGTGGATTCTAAAGACACTTCTGATAAAACCTTAGACAGAAATGATGTATGTGTTATTATAGACTGGAGGGAAGACAAGCCTTGTTTTAAAATGGAAGATAATCCAGCAAAATTGATGAGGGCTTTGGCTGGAAGGCTGATTTTAAAAGCCATGAACTTGGATAGTTAGCAGAAGAGATTTCCAAATTAAACATAGAAAGCATGGCTTGCTTTCTCCTTGCAGCTTATAGTGAAGAAATGTGACAGGAGAGAGATAAGCTGATAATTGAAATCTTGGGTACAAAGAAACCAGAAATGGATGTTCTGGACAATTCTGGACCTCCAGGATGGGAGACCCCAGAGAACAGTGCCCCACATGAGGCCTTGATCAAACATGGAAGCAGTCAGTCATTTCAGAGAAAGCCACGATTGGACATGGAGTTATCCAGGAAGGATTTATGAAAATGCCTTAGTCTGATGGGCATGATCCAAGGCTTGCATAGAAAGCCAATGACAGTGCTGTGGGACCTGTATAAACAGACCTGCTGTCAGTCTAGACTGGGGGGTTCAGAGAAGGGACATTGTGAAGGCAAAATAACTTCAGAGGCAAAGCCATGGAGGCTGAGGTCTGAAGTCAAGAAGCCTCAGGCCAGGAGAGCGGACCCACCCAAGCCCACGGAGAGGGTGAGTTTGCCCCAAAGGCAGAGGATGGGCCTTCCACCTCGTTGCAGTGGAAGAGTCATGCCACCTCAGGCCTTGGAGAGGGTGGAGCACATTCCTTGGGGTTTGGGGAGAGCCTGGCTGCCACCACATGGAGGGGTTGAGTGTGTGCCCCAGAGATGGCAGAGAACCTGGGTGAGGCCGCAATGCTTGGAGAGGGTGGAACTAAGAAAAAGGTGGTCTTCCCAAGGTCCCCCACGGCTGCATTTGGAGAGAGGCAGGCCTCTGCATAAGTCCTTGGAAAGGGTGGGAGTGCCGCTTTCAGAAGCCCTGAAGATAAGTGACTCTCAGACTTTGAAATCTAATGGACTTTGCCCTATGGATTTTCAAAACTGTATGGGTCTGGTGACCCCTGTGTTCCTTCCTCCCTATGGAAATGTGTATATGTATCCCATGACTGTTCCTCCTTTGTATGTTGGCGGCAAATAACTTCTTATGAGTTTTCAAAGGTCCAGAGACAGAGGAGAATTTGCCTGAGCACAGACCATACTTGTAACTAACTTTGATGAGGCTTTGTACTGGTTTTAACCCTGTATTACTATTTGATACTGAAGTGCTTTAAAGTTTTCTGATATTGTGATGGAATTAATGTATTCTTTATGGGAAAAACATGTCTTTTTTTGGGTCCAGAAGATGGAATGTGCTGGTTTGAAAGGATATATGTATCTTAGAAAAACCATGTTTTAATCCTAATCCCATTTTGTAAAATCAGCCATTTCTTCTAATCCCTAATCAGTATTGTATGTTTGAGACTGTAATTAGATCATCTCCCTGGAGATGTGATTTAATTGAGTGGTTGTTAAGATAGATTAGGTAGAGAGGCATGTCTCCACACATTTGAGTGGGTCTTGATTAGTTTACTGGAATCCTATAAAAGAGGAAACATTTTGGAAAAAGCCAGAGATTCAGAGAGAGCAGAGTGCTGCAGCACCACAAAGCAGAGAGTCCACCAGCCAGCACTTTGGAGATGAAGAAGGAAAATGTCTCCCAGGCAGTTTCATGAACAGGAAGTCCAGAGAGAAAGCTAGCAGATGATACTGTGTTTGCCATGTGCCCTTCCAACTGAGAGAGAAGCCCTTACTATGTTTACTATGTGCCTTCTCACTTGAGAGAGAAGCCCTGAACTTCATCAGCCTTCTCAAACCAAGGTATTTTTCCCTGGATGCCTTAGATTGGACATTTCTATAGATTTGTTTTAATTGAGACATTTTCTTGGCCTTAGAACTGTAAACTGGCAACTTATTAAATTCCTCTTTTAAAAAGTCATTCTGTTTCTGGTATTTTGCATTCTGACAGCTAGCAAACGAAAACACAAGGCCTTTTGTAAAAGTATTCTTAGATTATAAACTCTTACAGCTGTCGCATCTATTCCAGAGTGGTAATTGTTATTTCTAAATTCTGAGATGCTGAGTTCTTTGTATGTATCCTGGTTGTTCCCTGAAACTTCAGGTATCTGTGTGATGTGTGAGACTCAGAGAGTTCTACAGCTGTGAAAGTCAGCAATACCCCATATAGAAACTGTCAAAAACACTGAAAAAGTAACCAGACTGCTACTAGAAATATGAATGAAGCTGATCTGGTTAGGCTAAGGTAAATCAGACTATGCATAAAAGATGATATTGACTGTATTTTAAAAGTTTAACTTCTGTTTGAGACCAAAGGAAGAGGTGTTTACTTGGTGCCAAATTTATATTTTCCTGTAACATAAAATCTAATTTAACTTGTATGGTCAACTTATTTGAACACCAAAATTACATGGAACCTTGAATAGGGAGTGAGATCTTGTTGGTTTGTGTGGCATAATCTGGGCAGAAGATTAAAAAGTATTTGCAAAATACACTTAAGGAACTGAGGAGAAATGTGGAAATATGAAACTTCCTCATCTGGGGAAGACCTGATATTCTCACAAGTATTAGGGACTTCCAAGTTGATGTGCCAGGCCCTCCATCTTAGGGCTTGCCCTTATGAAACTTATTCCTGCAAAGGAGAAGCTAGGACTATTTATAGTTATGCCTAAGAGTCACCCTCAGAGAACCTCCTTTGTTGCTCAGATGTGGCCTCTCTCTTTAAGCCAGTTCCACAGGTGAGCTCACTGCTTCTTCCCACTGTGTGGGACATGAGTCTCCCTGGCAATGTGGGACAGGACTACTGGGGATGAACCTAACCCTGGCATGGTGGGACTGAGAAAGTCTTCTTCATAAAAGAGGGAAGAGAGAAATGAGACAAAATAAAGTTTCAGTGCCTGAGAGATTTCAAATAGAGCCAAGAGGTCATTCTGGAGGTTATTCTTATGCAGTATATAGATATCTGTTTTCAGTTTTTGGTGTACTGGAGTAGTTAGAGGGAAATACCTGATACTGTTGAACTGTAATCCAGTGGCCTTGATTCTTGAAGATGACTGAATAACTATAGAGCTTTTAAGGTGTGAATGTGTGATTGTAAAAACCTTGTGACTGACACTCCCTTTATCCAGTGTATGGACAGATAAGTAAAAAAATAAAGACAAAAATTAAGTGAATAATAGGGAGGCTGGGGAGATGGGATGTTTGGGGTGTTTTTTCTTACTTTTATTTTTCTTTACTCTTATTTTTATTTTTTTGAGCAATAAAAATATTAAAAAATCAATTGTGATGGTGAATGCACAACTATCTGATGATACTGTGAAGCACTGATTGTACACTTTGGGTGATTTTGTGCTATGTGAATATATCATATATATCAATAAAATGGCATTAAAAATGCATGGCTTATGTGCTCCGATTGGTACACTATGTGAAACTGTGAGAGGGCCACCTCATCAGCTGGGGAGAAAGGAAGATTTCTCAGAAGAGGTGACATCTCAACCAAGACCTGAAATTACATGGATTTTACCAAGTGCTGGGGTGTGGATTTGGGGAATAGTGGGGACAGACATTCTAGTCTGAAGCAAAAACACGTCAAAAAGGCCAAGAGGCAAGAGTCACCCTGGGGATTTTAAGGAACCCCAAATGCCTAAATTATAGAGGGGAAGGGGTGAGATTATAATGATAAACTGGGACTAGATCAAGAAACAAGTATTATGCTAAACAAATCTCTGGTAAACGGCTGTTTTTGTTAGCTGTTCTAAGTAAGTAGCCTGGTGTGGTGGTTTGAAGCTGTATGTACCCTAGAAAAACATGTTCTTAAATATAATCCATTCCTGTGGGTGTAAACCAATTGTAAGTAGGACGTTCTTGATAACACTACTTCAGTTAAGGTGTGACTCACTTCATCCAGGATAGCTCTTAATCCTACTACTGGAGTCCTTTATAAGGGAAAGAAATTCAGACACACAGAGAGAAAAACTCACAGAGGGATCATCCAGAAGCTGAAATAAACAGAATCTAGAAGAGAAGGGAAGGTCCAGAAAACACGGCTATGTGCTTTGCCTTGTGGCAGAGGAGCTAAGGATCACCAGCCGTTGGCCCAAGAACTCTGGTCTTCGGGGAGAAAGCAAAACCTTGATGCTGGCTTGCTTAGGACTTTTTCCCAGCTTCAAATCATTTTGAAGTCTACCCATTTCATGGGATTTGCTTGAGAAGCCTAGGAAACTAAAGTACCTGGTCTCTGCATCTCTATACTAAAACAAGTTCCCCATGAAGGATGGCATCCTACTGGGCTGTCACACACTGTGAATGAAATATGCATTTCAACAGTAATGGGAAATTTAAAATGAGAAAGAAGAAAACACTTTCTCAGTGTCTTACCACCCTGAAGTCTGGCCCTGCCCCCATTAGTTCCCTGGTATTCATCCAGGCTTCTCTAAAGGGCACAGAATCAGTGCTGACTCACTCCTGGAGGGCTGAGGGGCCCCTGGATTCACTTTCGGCTTTTGTTGTGTTCAACAGGTGAAAATTAGTGTTATGTTTGGGGTTTGAGGTGAACATATTGTTTGAGGGGCCAGCAACATTTTAAATTGAGGAGGAGACTGAGAGTCTCCTAATCAAGGGCTTAAAGTGTATGAGATCGATTCTAGAACATACATTAATATTTAACATCCCTGCTGCAGCCTAAAGAAGTTTCCTGATTTCAGGCCCTGTTAGACTGTTGTTTCCTGGGCTTGTTTTTGAAAGCGGGACCTAACTTGGTTTCAAGAAAGGTCAGAATTAGAATTCAGCAGATAGTGTTTCATGCTGCATAAATAAATACCTTCTCAAACAATGAAGTCAACCTTTTCTTCAGGGACTGCAGAACAACTCATAATTGCTATTGTCCTCACATGGAGAGTGCAGCCTTTGTGGCACCTTTGCTGTCTTGGAGGAAGAAGTCAGCAGCTGTTATCTAAATGTACATGATGTACATTAATTTTTACTGCTAAATCGGAATGATTTGGAATCTACAAGTAAATGTTGCTTGATGTAGGGTCTCCCTAAAGTGAGTGTAAAAATACTATGATCTTGAATTGAAGAATAAAATACATGGTTAAATTCACAAAGAAAGCAAATATTAAATAATCAAAACTAAATACATTCTTGCTATTTTGTGCTTTTTTATTTTTCTATGTCTTATAGTTCTAGGACTCCAAATTCTCCTGTGGGTTATCATGTTTGAGACCTAATCTGCTCAAGAATAGCATTTTTAAAAATGTGCTGTGATGGTTTGAAGCTGAATGTACCCCCAAAAGATCATATTCTTAACGTTAATCCATTCCCTGTGGCTGTAGACCTGCTGTGTGTAGGATCTCTTGATTAGGTTCTTTCAGTTGCAACCTCACCCAGGAAGGTCTTAATCCTCTCTCTGGAGTCTTTTATAAGAGAATCTGAGAGAGAAGCAGACAGAAGCTAAGAGAGACAGAAGCCAGAGAAGGGACACAGAAGTTGAGAGAGAAAGCCACGGAAGCAAGAAGCTGAAAGCAATGAAGCCTGAAAGAGAAGGGAGAGACCAGCAGAGACCCACTGTATGGCTTGCTGTGTAACAGAGAGTCTAAGGTCACCAGCAGGTGGTCTCTGGGGAGAAAGCACTGCTTGATGATGCCTTGATATGGACATTTTTATCACCTTGAAATTATAAGCTTTTAAATTAATAAATCCCCATTGTAAAAGCCAGTCCATTTCTGATATATTGCATTTTGGCATGGTTAACAAAACTAAAACACACATTTTTCCCTCTGAATCATATAGGCAGCCCCCTACTTTGTCCTGGTCTATCAATTAATGTCCTACTCCTTTATACAGACAAATACACAAGCACCATTTAACTCGTGTGTGTGTGTGTCAGGAATCTGCTCATTTGCCGGATTTTAGTGTGATGCTTTCGGCAAATAGCTGATGTAACTCAGATAGCTTTGACCCTCCTAAACATGTGGAAATGTCATTTCCCAGGTAAGCAGACTCTGGCCACAATGTACTTTTAGAAACTGAGTATTAACACCTTCAGTGACAATGCTTATTCCATGGGAATGATGTTGTAATTAAAGATTGCATTCCTTGATCAGGAATATTTGGTCAAATATCCAACAATATCACTAAAGAAAAGATATGACAAGTATAGGTTTCTAAATCAATGGAGAAATCTGGTAAAATTGTTCTCTAGCTTCTATAAAATGGGCATAATGTAGTGTAACCATTGATTACACCAGGGACCCTAATGGTCTTTAAATGTACTTACAGCACATGAAAATGTAATCTCTCTGTGGTATAAATTTGCTCTAAGAGTAATATACTGGTGATAATAAACATCAAGCATTTAACTAACAACCATTTTGCTTTCTTTCTCAGAATTTAGAAAGGCTCTTTTGGTAGCATTTTGGAAGCTTCTGATGTCTTTAAAACATCTGACTAGGGAAATCTGAACTAATTCTTTTTATTTCCCTCTCTTAAAAATTCCCATTAGCAAGCAGACGCCTTCAAAACCATTCCATTGATCTTATAAACATATTTTATAAAAATGTCCTCAAACTTTTCCTTCTCATCCTGAAGGCTGGAAGCCCCACAGTGGAGGGTCTGATATGACTTCTGCACAGAGGTGAAGGGAAATGGGAAATAAAAGACAGCAGCATGTGGAGAGGGGCTGCCTGTCTGTCTTTCTACTACCACAGCTTGTGATATATGGGTAAGAGGTCTGGCTTCATCTTTTTGTTTTCTAATCTTGTTTCCAGGGACATAATGTAAAAAGTGAAGATTCTTGGAAATTATTTGAAGTGATAATGGAAATTAAAGAATGATTTAAAAATAAAAACAAGATAGTGCTAGTTTCATGACAAAAACACAGTTTGGCACTCTGCTTCTCCAAAAACCAAAACAATTCCTGCAAAGCAAAGCATGCACCCAAAATTCAGCCACGCCCCACCTTTAAATTTCCCCTGAGCAAACTTCTGAGCATATCAATTCAATGTCATGTTGAGGATATAAATGCCCTGTCACAAATATGGTCAGAAGACTTGTTGTCTTCACCTTACACAACCCTGCTGAGATGGTCTTCTTCCATGGACGTTTTACCGAGTCATAGGAGAATTTAACTTTCTTTCCTTATCTTTTCTGTGCCCTACCTTGTCGATTTTCCTTGTGTCTCTTAACCCAATCCTGGAGAGAAATTTGACATTATAATGACTATAATCTGTCAAGTATTTACTAGGTGTCAAGCACAATGCCACGTGTATTATGAGTTTTATTGCATTTGATCTCTGTGTGAGTTTACAGAAGAGGAAACAAAAGCTCAGAGAGGTTCACTAACTTGCCCAAGATGACACTGATAATAAGTGATGAAGCTGAGATTCTAGCACAAGTGTATCTGACTTAAGCCCATGCTCATAACCACCGTGCAATATGATCTTCCTATTTGGACGTTATCTTTGTCTGAAGACCAAGTGGTCTTATGAGATACTTCTGGATTTTGAGATGTTTCTTTTTCCTGTGGCAACTTATGCTTAGGACGTTGCCTAACATTCTTTCCCATATTAAACTTACCTCCCATACACTCACCCACCCAACAGATGTTTTTGAAGTGAGTGATGCTCTGTACAAGAACGTCTGCTTTGAGGCCAGAGTTCTCCCAAGGGAGACTAAAACCTCCTTAGAAAAGAAGTTCTGATCTGTATAGCCATGGAAAAAAACTAAAAAAATGAACCCCTCTCTCCTCCACTTCTATTCTTGGTTGGGCTTTGGCTTCTACTTGGTTCAAAATTCCTCATCCTCATTTAGACTCTTGGAGGGAGTGGTTCATTCCAGCAGAGCCCAGCCTCATTCTGCCCATAGCAGGCTTGTACCCTACCCACCCCAACAAGCTTGCACCAAGAGTGGACAGCTGGGGGGCCCATTCTGTGTAGGAGCATGCATAGCCCCAGTCAGGATGTGCTTCCATCCGCTGCGAGAAATCTAATGGCTGCTGTCTTGCTGCAGACACATTCTCCAGCTAAAACCTTTTGGGTATGACTTAGACATTCTGTGTCCTGAAATTGGGAGTGGTTTTGAAAAATGACCTCAACTACTAAATTCCAAATATCTAAAAGAGTTTGTTTCTCCCACCTTCTATTTGCACACACGGTGTATCCTGTTACTACTCAACATAGCTCACATTTTAAGTACCACTCATTACAAGTTCCCTTAATTATATAGATGCTTCCGTCTACATATTTAGACAGTGAGTGGGTGGGAGACAAGAGATGTCAAATCTACAGCTTGTTTTTCTTCATTTCCTTCTTAATAGCTTGGGTTTCTTTTCTTATTCCCTCTCTAGATATCTGTTTCTCCTTGTTTTATCCAGTTGACAATAGTATTACCTTGGAATCTAGAGCTAATCCCCAAGTGCTCCTGAAGTGAGGGTACTTTTAATAGCTGATAGGTGATAACAGGACCTAGCATCAAGGTGTAGGAAAATCTTAGATACGGGGCATGGGAAAATACATTCATCATCATCGCTAGGAGAATATACTACAAGATAGATGGGAAAGCTACTGACACGAGATCGTTTCCCCAAAATGACTCTCTCATAAGCATGCCAGGGTGCTTATACCTTTCACCATTAGTTACTTCTCTTGGTTATCAGTTTTCGCATGCTGGTGTTTAACAGAATGTTAATAAGTACACTGTGAAAGTGTGGTGCACTGAATTACATTTGGGATATATTGGGTTAAACTAAGTTTTCTTAGCTACATGACTTATCAGAGGATTTAACTGGTGCATGTGCATTGATAATTGTCCCCAAAGAGGGTCACCAAGTGCAACATTTCCTTGCTATCCATGGTAATTCATTTTTTCATAGCAAGCCTGCTAACAGCTCCTGGAACAGAGGCCTAATAATCAGAGTGGGGAGTACTGAAGATCTTTTTCAAAAGCTTTGAAGGACCTTGTCAAAAGCACACATGTTCTCTAGGTATGAGACCACCATTACTCAAGAACAGGTTAGTTGAAATTAGCTAGCTAGCTACTTGGCAAGGCCTGAGGAACAGGTTCCTCTGTCTTGAATTTGAATTCTTGCTCTGTCAATAGTGAGTGACCCAGGGCTAAATATTTGACCTCTATAAGCCCCTCTTTCCTCCTCTGTACTTTATAATTCCCACCTCACGGAATCGTGGTGAGAATCAGAGATAACGTGGGTGAGGCTCCAGTGACAGCAGCTCTTCATCAGAAGCTTTGTATATTTTAGACATTCTCTGGTTCTAAAGGAGGAAAGATTTCCCTTCCTAACTTAACTGAATCTAATCCTGACCTAAATGTTATCACAGCCTTTTCACCTCTGAAAGATGCAACCTTAATCAAACAGGACTACTAAGTACTGGTCAGGGAGAAAATGAGGTGGCAGAGAATTAAACGGAAAAATGCTGAAGGGTGTGTATTAAAATTTCCTGGGCAATTATAAAATGGTGCCTGAGGCAGAGCTCTCACGGGAGCAGTTAAATGATGACTGAATCGTTTTACCACGTCTTGGCTTTTGTAGAAGTCTTTTTAGGTGGCAGCCAAGTCATATTGCGCATCTTCCCCTCTATCTTGTCAACTTTGTAGGCGTGAAGGCATAATTAAGAAGTGACTTGGGGGCTTTATCCTGTGACGCAGAACAGATTCTCATCTGATCTCCAAACAAACTTCCAGAATTAATTTCAAGAGCATTTGGGTCTTATCCGTCTGATTTATACAGCTCTTTAAAGTTTGTGGAGCACTTCCACATATTTTGTCTAGATTGATTTTAATTTTTGTAACCACCCTTTAGCAAAGTTTTATCACCCCCATTTTAGAGGAGACAGACTCAAGGAATTGAAGACACTTATCTAAGGTCCCAGAAATTGTGGGTACCAAAGCCAATGTGAGAAGTAGACAAAAACACAAACACCTGAGGCTGTCAGAAAGGGGTTAAATGCTGTGGAATGTAGAGCTGCATATTGACTGTTAGCTTACAGGAGCCCTCAGCCCAAGCACTTTAATTTTGAATGGTAGTTAAAAGGAGGAAGATCGCACATCTTCAAAGGAAACTGGATGTATTTATTGTTTGGATGAGACTGAGAGTGACTTCAGAGACAATGGGTCTAGTGCCCCATAATTAAGAAGGAAGGCCAGTTCCTGCCAGTCTGACTCAGACAGTTACTGAATCATCCTATTTGTCCTCTCTGCTTCTATTTATAGGTTCCCAGTTGCTGATATTTGTTAGTTAAATGCTCACACAACCGGTCTTGCCTAAAGCACTGTTGGGGTGTTGAGAATAAATAGGGTGACAGGTGTTGTTGGGAAAGCCATTTTTATGACTAGTCAGGAGCTGATGCTTTTTCAAAGCTGTCTATTCTTAAAACACAAGTATTCTGAAAGACAATAAAAGCCAGGACCCTTTCTATAAAGAGCTGCAGAATGCTGAGACTTCCTGGGAGTGCTGCTTTAGCAGAGGCACAGATCAGCATTATTGAAGCTGTTGTTGAGAAGAGCTTGGCAAATGAGAAGAAGAAAGGGAAACTATGAGAGAAAAAGGATAGAACATAGTCATTTAAGCTGCTTAGGTACTGCTTATGTTTAGAAATAGATAAAACAACAACCCTTATAAACTGTATGAGCCTGAGTCTAGGTAGCAGACAAATTACCAATTCAAAAGTGATGACTGAAGGGTGATGAATGAAGGGACTGTTTACAGAGGTGTGGGCAAGGTGAAGGGAAACACCCTTGGGCTTATAACTGCAGGAAGCCATTGCCAGTCTCAGGCAAAAAGAGGCAGAGGAAGGGAGCAATTACTGGAACCAGAGAGAATAGTAGTTTAGCAGACATCTGCTTGACTTAACTGGGTGCTTTGGGAGGGAGGGAGTTCTCAGGGAAGGAGTTGGGGAATAAGTAACCCACTCTTCTGTTTCTCCTGTCCTCTTATCTCCTGCTGGTGAGTCTTGTCTTGGTGATTCCCCAGAAGAGGCAGAGGCCAAGGGAATCCATTTGATGAAATCCAAGAAGTCAGCCTCTGGGTCATTGAATAGGGCAGACATGGGTGGAGAATGGATTCGGAAGGCCAAACTGAATGTCTACACACCAAATATCTTCAACTCTTGGGAGGAGAACCAGGCTAATGCTCTAGAGTCAGGCAGTGCCGGATTTTGTTGAACTACGTTTTCTCAAGTTTGTCTCATGAAAAGAGAAATATATTAAGCTTGCATTTTAATCTTTATGTATTTGTTGATCTCTGGAGATTCTAAGGTACCTTTATAAAAGGGTGTGTCTCATCCCAAACCTCTACTGAAAATCACTCTTGAGAAATAAAACAAAGGTAGATTGTGTTAAAGTTGAGTATATATTGAGAACTTAATTAAAAAGCCATTGAATAATTGATAAGAGAGGGCCCCTCCTTTGTGCCTAAATTTAATACTTTTCCCAGTTTGCACCCAATTTTAGCTTAAATTTACCCATCAATTCATTTGTCAACCATGTACTAGACTCCTGCTTTGTGGCTGCAAAAATGGCCTGCAGTAATCTGTCTCTTTCTAATAACCCAGGCTCTCCCTGGGCCCCCAGGCATCTCTGGTGGTGAGGAAAAGCCTCTCTGTGGAGGTGATATTTGAGCAGACACATAAAAGACGTGAGGAAGGACCAAATCATGTGATGATCTGGGGAGAAAGCAGAGGGAACAGCAAGCTCAAAGGTCCTGGGGTTTGTTTAAAGAATAGCGAGTGAGGAGAGCCAAAGGTGCTAGATCAGACTGAAGTGGAAAGCAAGGGACCTGGTAGGTCACAATAAGAAATTTTGGTTTTATTCTGAGGGTGACGGATAGCAATAAGAAGAATCTGAGCAGGAGAGTGAGATGACAGAGTTTATCTTTAAAATAGATGATTCTAGCTGCTATATGGGGTTTTGATTCTAGGGGGATAGAAGCAAGGAAGCTCATCAGGAGGCTATTGCAATGGCCTAGGAAAGAAAAGATGATAGTATAAGTGGAGGTAGTGAAATGTGGTTGGGTGTAAGTACACTTTATGTGGATAGTCATATTATCTTTAAATAAAGGATGATTTAATTTTCTAAATTAAGGTTTTCTTTTGCGGAGGGAGTTCAGAGAATTTCTACCAGCTAAGGAGAGTTTAATTATTGTTTGAGACTTGGTGAGTCTCAAATTCACTCAGGAAACTCATTAAAAGGTCAGATCTCCCAATCTCACATTCTGAAGATTCTGATTCTCCCAGGCCCAGAAATCTGCATTCTGAGGCCTGAAACTCTTGACAGTCACCAGTTAAATATTTGGCAGCATCCCCTAGTGGTGGCTGTTCAGAATTGTAGATGTAACAAATGTAAAGTACAGGACTTTGAATTCTTCATATAATTTGTTACATGTATAGTAACAATCTTTCACAGTTGTAGTAGGAATAGTTAAATCGAGCTAGTTTTATGGGAGTAACCCAATCGGGAGGAAAGCCATTCTTCTTTACTGATGATCATTAAAGAAGAACGCTCATAAGTATTAAAAAATAATTGAAACTTTGCAAGTAGTAATTATCGGCTTTTAAAATGTCAGAGAGCAGTAATAGCTCCAAACCCACAGACCAGCTGATTGTTAGAGTGTTATAAGGCCAGAGTAATTGCAACCATGGTGATAAAATAGAAAGATAGTGGCCTTTTCCAAAAATCATAAACGAAGGCACCAGAGCTCACATCGTCTACGGAAAAAACAGCAGTACCACCCGCAGGCGCGTGCATTTCTTCGACCCATTGTTTTTTTTTCACACTCATAGTATGTTTTTAATGTTTCTTGAATACGGTATTTTTTTTTGTTTGTTTTGTTTAAACAGTTTTTTTTTTTATTAACGGAAAGAAAAAAAAAGAAATTAACAACATTTAGAAATCATACCATTCTACATATGCACTCAGTAATTCTTAACATCATCACATAGATGCATGATCATCGTTTCTTAGTACATTTGCATCGGTTTAGAGGAACTAGCAACACAACCGAAAAAGATATAAAATGTTAATATAGAGAAAAGAAATAAAAGTAGTAATAATAGTAAAAAAACAAAACAAAACAAAAAAAACCCTATAGCTCAGATGCAGCTTCATTCAGTGTTTTAACATGATTACTTTACAATTAGGTATTATTGTGCTGTCCATTTTTGAGTTTTTGTATCGACCCATTGTTTTAACTCGGTTGGAATAAAGCTCTTGTTTGGAATTTTAATAGGTTGTCTTTTGGGGCTGGAAATTTCTCCTCTGGCTTCCGAACTAAGACTAGTCCAGAAGGCCACTTCTGTCTCTGTCTTTGCTTGAGCTTAGATCCCTCTTTCCCTGTACTGCCCAGAAAGCAGAGGAGACGCAGCCCAGAGTTTGAGAACCTGGCCCTGCAAGGAGAAAATATTCCAATTCCAGGGCAACGTCGGCATGGGAGTCATTGTTTCTATACCCAGGACGGCTGGAAGATCTTCAGCTTTGTAGTCGTGTGTGTGTGTGTGTGTGTGTGTGTGTGTGTGTGTGTGTGTGTGTGTGTGTGTACCTTTAATTGTTGCTGTTTGTTTCTGCTTAATGTTGTTCTCAAGAGTCCCCATGAACACTCGTCCTGCATTTGCTTCCTGCATGTTTTCTCTCATTTAACATGGGCTCATATTTGAATTATTATCTGGCCCAAAATGCTTACATTCAGGATGAGGAAACTGAGGGCTGAGTACAGAGACTGCCCTTGGGCTGCACGAAGGGTTCTCTCCCCAGCTGGGGCGCAGCCCAGTCCGCTGGCTGTGGCCCAGAACAGCTCACAGGCCCGTGTGCTTTCTGTGACCACCCATCCCTCATCCCTACAAATAGCCTCCTCTCCAACCCCACAAATACACATTCCGTCCCCACCCACCCTCTTTTTTTTTCAAATCCCCTTCCCCGCCCTTCTCATTCTTGCCAAGCCTGCCAAAATATGGACAATTAGATACACTGAATCTTTAAAAAAAAAAATCCTTTATTTAAAAAATGAAGCCTCCAGCCCTCCAACCAAGAAGATCTAAATTGAGTCGTGTTTCTTTGTGTGTGTGCGTGTGTTATGCGTCTTAATGTTTTCTTTTCTTTTTTTTTTAATGGGCTAAGTCTCTGACAGAAAAAGAGGTTTAATTGTTTCAATCCAAAGGAGAAAGAACTTGAAGAAGGAAACAGAATACAAAAGGAAAGGTGAGCTGAAAGATCTTGGATAATTGCGGGAACATGAAATACAAATCTAGGCATGCCTGCGTGTATTTTTCCATTTAGAAACAAACCTAACAAGCAGAGTGGTGCATTTATTATTTTTTTTCAAGACTTGAGTGTCCCCTCTTGGTAATGCACCAGAGTAAGCTTTAAGCCTGCCATCCAGTGGTCGCTGCGAACATGTACATGTACTAGTTGCATCCAGTGTAGAGCTTTGGCAGTCCAGAGATACATGCTGGAAAAATTCACTGTTAGAAGGACAGCTTCAGCTGCTTTCCAGTAAACACAGTAGGTAGAGACCCATACTGAAAAACTAGAAGATAGTCAATGTATATATATATGTATTTCTTTTTTCATTTGGCTCTTAGAAGATTGCTAGGCATCCAGAGTTACTAGATGTACTGAAACCACATTTGAACATTATTTGTGATAGTTCACATTTCCTGCTTGTTTTTAATTATTGAAAATGTTAAGATCTCATTATTTTAAGCATATGCAATTTCTAATCAGATTTGGGGGTGGAGGAAAGGAGCTACTAAGCTGGTGAGACAGATCCTGACCTTGAAACTTGCCCTCTGGTTAGAAAATAAGACATATTTGGACACAATTACAACGCATAAACAAAGGGAATCTAAAAATTTAGATGAACACAGAGCAACTGTGGGCCAGCACTAGGTAACTGTGATAGATACATCTACCTCTTATTTAATACTTATCACAGCTACCTCTTTTTTACGTAAGGAGAAAGGAGAAGTCAAAAAGAGTAAGTAGCTTGTCTAAATTTGCATAGCGATTAAGTGACAAAATTGGAATTTGAATTCAGGTTTTCTGATTCCAAGTTTGTTTTAGTTAACTTCAACAGATGTTTCCTGAGAGTTGGGCCAGTTTGAAAGGATGTATGTATGTACCCTAGAAAAGCCATCCTAATTCCATTTTGTAAAGGCAGCCATTTCTTCTAATCCCTATTCAGTACTATATGTCTGAAACTTTAATTAGATCATCTCCCTGGAGATGTGACTCAATCAAGAGCGGTTGTTAAACTGGATTAGGTGGAGACGTGTCTCCACTCATTCTAGGTGAGTCTTGATTAGTTTACTGGAGTCCTATAAAGGAGAACAACAAGAGGGAAAGCCTTGTTGCTGAAAGAGAGATTTGGAGAGAGCAGAACGACATAACCATGAGAAGCAGAAAGTCCACCAGCCAGCGACTTTTGGAGATGAAGAAGGAGACTGCCTCCCAGGGAGCTTCATGAACCAGGAAGCCAGGAGAGAAAGTCAGCAGATGACGCCGTGTTCACCCTGTGTCTTTCCAGATGAGAGAGGAAACCTGACCTTTTTTTGCCATGTACCTTTTCACTTGAGAGAGAAACCCTGAACTTCATCAGCCTTCTTGAACCAAGGTATCTTTTCCTGGATGCCTTAGATTGGACATTTCTATAGACTCATTTTAATTGGGACATTTTCTAGGCCTTGGAACTGTAAACTGCAATTTATTAAATTCCCCTTTTAAAAAAGCCATTCATTTTTGGTATATTGTATTCTGGCAGCTAGCAAACTACAACAAGAGTCTATCATGTGCCAGGCACTCTACCATGTGCTGGAGGTACAAAGATGGAAGGCGCTGTCACTGGCCTCAGATTTCTTTATAATCCTGTGGGGACTGGATGTGTGAAAAACTAATTAGGCTACATTATGATATATAAAATCATGGAAGTATGTAGAAGTTGCCTTGGTCTATGAACTCTAAGTATCCTGCCTTCTAGTCAAATAGCCAGGGTTTTTCATTGCATGTAAGTTCTCATGTTCTGGCATGTGACTCTATTATTGGGCCATGGATGAATTGATCAGGAACGTATAACCTGGCCAAAGGCAACCATCTTTAAATTTAACCAATGGGCTCTGGGTGAAGAATTCTGCCCAGTGTTTGAGGTGGCCTGCTGAGCCAACTGATTCTTTCACAGGAGATTTTCAATGTGAGAAACTCAGAAAGCTACAGAACCAGTGTATAATTAAGAAGAAATAAAAGTAAATGTAACACAGACCCTGCAATTTTCAAAAAATAAAGGTAAAGGTTATAGTTGAACTGGTGAGAAGCAGAAGTAGAGAGAGTTAGAGAAATTAGGGAAATGGAATTATAAGAATGGCTGAATTATAGGAGTAAGGAGACTGTTCTAGTTTGCTAGCTGCTGGAATGCAACACAGCCAGAGACAGATTGGCTTTTAATAAAAGGGGATTTGTTTCATTAGTTCTTCAGAGGAAAGGCAGCTAACTTTCCATGAGGTTCTTTCTTACGTGGGAAGGCACAGGATGGTCTCTGCTGGCCTTCTCTTCAGGCCTCTGGGTTCCAACAACTTTCCCCAGGGTGATTTCTTTCTGCACCTCCAAAGGCCTGGGCTGAGCAGTGAGTGCTGAGATGAGGTATACTGAGCTGCTTGGGCTGTGTTGCATTGCGCTCTCTCATTTAAGCACCAGCCAATTAAGTCAAACATCATTCATTGCAGCAGGCATGCCTCCTAGACAACTGTAGATGTAATCAGTAACAGATGAGGTTCATGTACCATTGGCTCATGTCCACAGCAACAGAACTATGTGCCTTCACCTGCCAAATTGACAACTGAATCTAACTACCACAGAGACAAAGGTCCCTCTTGTCAGGAGGAAGCGACTGCTACTTCCTTAATGACATTCCAGATCTCCACAAAGTTGGGCTGTGTAGCTGCTTAGACTGATGCCTGTGTTTCCTTATTGCTTTAAATGTCTATACAATTTCCTACATCACTTGAGGTGACCCAAGATTGTCTCTGATGCTTGCAACAGAAAACATTTATCTTCTGCAATATGGAAGTGGTACAGAGGGAGGAGTGAGTAATTAAAGCTTGAAGGAGGTACTCTGAAAAGGCTTCACTAGTTGGTGATGCCCAGAGTTGTCAGGTACAACTAAGAGTTAGCCAGGGAGACAAAGGTGTGAAAGGGGCTCTGAACATCCAGTGTTTGTTCCAGTACTGAACAACACCAGTGGAAAACCTTTAACTTCCACTTCCTCCTTCCTGACTTATTTTATCAGAAATTCTCTCTTCTGGAACCCTGGCTTTGAGAGAGGAAAGTGGGAAAAGGAATTTTTCCTTTCATTGAGAATCTTAAGTATGTGTCTCTGACCATACAGTGGAGCTTCAAACATTGGTAGTGTATGTCTTTGTTTGCCAAGGCTGCTATGCTTGTTTGAAACTCCCAGAAAAGCCACATTTTAATCCTGATCCATTCTTGTGGGCACAGTAGTTTCTTTTAATCCTGATTCAATATCATAGGGTGGAAACTTCTGATTAGATTATCTCCATGGAGATACGGCAGTTGTGGATGTGACCTTTTGATTAGATGGAGATGTGATTCCACCTATTCAAGGTGGGTCTTGATTACTTTACTAGAGTCCTTTAAAAGGGAAAATGCTTTGGAGAAACCATAGCAGAGCAGAGGCAGATGCTTGGAGAACAGTTGCTTCGGAACTGACAGAGACATGGATGTTTGGAGATGCTTGGAGTGCTGACAGAGAGCAGATGTCTAGACATGGGCAGAGCCCAGCAGATGCCATCATATGTCTTTCCACGAGAGGCTAAGCAAGCCAAACCCAGAGTTGTGTTGTGGAGAAACTAAGTGAAAGCCCACACAGACACTTAGAGCAGAAACCACTGTCATCAGAAGCTGGAAACAATGGAACCAAGAACTAGGACCAGCAGATGTCAGCCACGTGTCTTCCGAGTTGAGAGACGTGCTCCAGACAGCATCAGCCTTTATTGAGTTAAGGTAACCATGATACTTTAATTTGGACATTTTCATGGACTTAAAACTATAAACTTGTAACTATTAAGTACCCTTTTTAAAAGTCATTCCATTTCTAGTTTATTGCATCCCTGCAGCTTAACAAACTAATACAGCTGCTAAGACAAATGCCACACAGTGGGTTGGCTTAAACAATAAAAATTTATTATCTCAAGGTTTTGAAGGCTAGAAGTCCAAAATCAAGATGTCAGCAAGATCACACTTTCTTTTGGCATCAATAGGGTTCTGGTGAATGGCAGTTCTTGGTCACATGGCCATCTCTTATTCTTCTCTGGCTTCTTCTGACTTCTGGGTTCTATTGATTGTGTCCAAATTTCCTTTTTTTATAAGGCCTCCAGTTATATGAATTAAGGTCCACCCTCATTCAAATGGGCCATACATTAACTAATAAGAACATTTTCAAAAGATCCTGTTTACAAATTGGTTCACACACACAGGAATATGGATTAAGACATGAAAATGTCTTCTGTGGGGGACATGATCCAATTCTCAACAATCCCAATTCTTCTTAATTGGGATATATGTACCTTTAGTGGTGTTGGGTCAGACTAGAATATATATAGTGTATATTCTTAGGGTGTGCTGGTTTGGAAGGATGTATGTTCCCTAGAAAAGCCATGTTTCAATCAAAATCCCATTTCATGAAGGTAGAATAATCCCTATTCAATACTATATGTTTGAAACTATAATTAGATCATCTCCCTGGAGATGTGATTTAATCAAGAGTGGTTGTTAAGCTGGATTAGATGATGTCTCCACCCATTTGGGTAGGTCTTGATAAGTTTCTGGAGTCCTATAAAAGAGGAAATACTTTGGAGAATAAAGGAGATTTGGAAAGAGCAGAGAATGCTGCAGCACCATGAAGCAGAGAGTCCACGAGCCAGTGACCTTTGGAGATGAAGAAGGAAAATGCCTCCTGGGGAGCTTTGTGAAACCAGAAGCCAGGAGAGAAAGCTAGCAGATGACACCATGTTCACCATGTGCCCTTCCAGCTGAGAGAGACGCCTGACTGTGTTTGTCATGTGCCTTCTCACTTGAGAGAGAGACCCTGAACTTCATTGGCCTTGAATCAAGGTATCTTTCCCTGGATGCCTGTGATTGGACATTTCTATAGACTTTTTTAATTGGGATATTTTCTCAGCCTTAGAACTGTAAACTAGCAACTTATTAAATTCCCCTTTTAAAAGCCATTCCATTTCTGGTATATTGCATTCTGGCAGCTAGCAAACTAGAACAGATTTTGGTACCAGGAGTGGGGTGCTGCTGCAGTTTGCAAATACCAAACATGTTGGAATGGCTTTTTAAATGGATAAGTGCAAGAATCTGGAGGAGTTTTGAGAAGCTTGATAGAGATGGTCTAGAATGCTTTGAAGAGACTGTTGATAGAAATGTGGATTCTAAAGACACTTCTGATAAAACCTTAGATAGAAATGAGGTACGTGTTATTACAGACTGGAAGGAAGATGAGCCTTGTTTTAAAATGGAAGATGATCTGGCAAAATTGACATGTGGCTTTGGCTGGAAGGCTGATTTTAAAAACCATGAACTTGGATATTTAACAGAAGAGATCTCCAAATTAAATGTTGAAAGTGCAGCCTGGTTTCTCCTTACAGCTTATAGTGAAATGCAACAGGAAAGAGATAAGCTGAAAAATGAACTCTTGAGTAAACAAACCAGAAATTGAAGTTCTGGAAAATTCTGGGCCTCCAGAAAGGGAGACTCCAGAGAACAGTGCCCTGTTTGAGGATTTAAGCAAATGTGGAACCAGCCAGCCATTTCATAGAAAGCCAGGATCGGACATGAGTTATACAGGAAAGATTTGTGGAAACTCCTTATGATCCAGGACTACTGCATAGAAAGCCAATGAGAGTGCTGTGGGACCTGTATAAACAAAGCTGCTGCCGGTCTGGGCTGGGGGGTTCAGAGAAGGTACACACTTGAGGAAAAATAAGTTCAGAGGCAAAACTGTGGGGGCTGAGGTCTGAAGTCAAGAAGCCTTAGGCCAGGAGAGTGGACCCACCCAAGCCCGTTAAGAGGTTGAGTTTGCCCCAAAGGCTGAGGATGGGCCTTCCACCTCATTGCAGTGGAAGAGTCATGCTGCCTCAGGCCTTGGAGAGGGTGAAGCACATTCCTTGGGGTTTGGGGAGAGCCCAGCTGCCACCACATGGAGGGGTTGGGCCTGTGCCCCAGAGATGGCAGAGAGCCTGGGTGCAGCCCCAATGCTTGGAGAGGGTGGAGCTGAGAAAAAGGTGGTCTCCCCAATGTCTCCCAAGGTTGCATTCAGAGAGAGGCAGGCCTCAGTGTAGGCCCTTGGAAGGGGTAAAACTGCTGCTTTCTAAAGCCCTGAGGATGAATGACTCTCAGACTTTGAAATCTAATGGACTTTGCCTTGTGGGTTTTTGAAACTGTATGGGTCCGGTGAGCCCTATGTTTTTTCCTTCCTATGGAAATGCATATATATATATCCTATGACTGTTGCTCCTTTGTATGTTGGCAGCAAATAACTTGTTATGAGTTTTCAAAGGTTCAGAGCAGATGGAGAAAATTTTACCTTAGGACTGTCCATGCCTTTAACTAACTTTGTTGAGACTCTGTACTGATTTTAATCTTGTATTTGAAATGTTACTGGAATGGTTAAGGTTCTCTGAAACTGTTATGGAATGAATGTATTTCATATATGGGAAAAACGTCTCTTTTAGGGTCCAGAGGGTGGAATGTGTTGGTTTGAAAGGATATATGTACCCTAGAAAAGCCATGTTTTAATATAAATCCCATTTTATAAAGGCAGAGTAATCCCTATTCAATACTGTATGTTTGAAACTATGATCAGATCATCTCCCTGGAGATGTGATTTAATCAAGAGTGGTTGTTAAGCTGGATTAAGTGATGACATGTCTCCACCCATTTGGGTGGGTCTTGATAAATTTCTGGAGTCCTATAAAAGAGGAAATATTTTGGAGAATAAAGAGATTCAGAGAGAGTAGAGAATGCTGCAGCATCATGAAGCAGAGTCCATGAGTCAGTGACCTTTGGAAATGAAGAAGGAAAACACCTCCTGGGGAGCTTCATGAAACCGGAAGCCAAGAAAGAAAGCTAGCAGATGACACTGTGTTTGCCATGTGCCATTCCAGCTGAGAGAGAAGCCCTGACTGTGTTCGTCATGTGCCTTCTCACTTGAGAGAGAAACCCTGAACTTCACTGGCCTTCTTGAATCAAGGTATCTTTCCCTGGATGCCTGTGATTGGACATTTCTATAGGCTTGTTTAATTGGGACATTTTCTCAGCCTTAGAACTATAAACTAGCAACTTATCAAATTCCCTTTTTAAAAGCCATTCCATTTCTGGTATATTACATTCCAGCAGCTAGCAAGCTAGAACATAGGGTATCACTATTATAGATGATTTAAAGGAAGAAATGTTTTACATTTTTGCAATATTCAAAGGTTTTATTATGAATGAATCAGTAAAAAGCAATCATAAGCCTGCTTTTCCATGTTGACTTAATTTTTTTTCACTAATCTGCATAAAAGTCATGGACACCCATGAACTCAGCATAGAATCACACACAGAGAAACAGTCTTAATGACAAAAAATAAGTTAAAAAATAAAATAAATAAATCTTAACTGGGTTCAAGGAGGACATAATGCATATTGTAAAATCTTCTTTTCCTATTATTTTGGCTTGCTAAAGCTGCCAGAATGCAATATACCAGAAATGTATTGGTTTTTGTAAAGGGAATTTATTAAGTTATAAGTTACAATCATAAGTCCATGAAAATGTCCAAATTAAGGCATCAACAAGAGGATACCTTCAGTCAAGAAAGGCTGATCACTTCTAGGACTTCTTTGTCCCATGGGAAGGCACATGTCAATGTCTGCTGTTCCTCTTGACCAGTTTCCAGTTTCAAACAGCTCTCTCAGCTTCTGGCATCTCCTGGGCATTTCCTTCTACATCTCCAAACTTCTGTGTTCTCTCCAAAATGTCCCTCTCTTGAAGGACTTCAGTAAATAAATTAGGACCCACCATGAATTAGTGTGGTCACTACTCCATGGAAAAAAACCAAATCAAAAGGTCACACCCAACAATAGGTCTGCCCCCACAAGATTGGATTAGAATAACATGGCTTTTCTGGGGCACGTAGAAATTTCAAACCAGCATACCTAGTCTCCTCATTCTTAGCATTTTTCACATCTAAGGTGTCTCTCAGTTTCATACTGTTCAGTCTTTCAGAAACTTTCCTTGCTAGCTGGGACTGTTGTCTTTTCCCTTTTACCCCATTTTCCTCTGCATTTCTCTCAATAAATCTGTATTCTTTATGGATACAACCCTGGTTATGTTTCTCTCTGTTCATTCTCACAGGTAAGTAATTCTACTTGAGGATAGGTGAAGGTGAGGTTGAGTGGAGAAAGGCAGGTTGTGTCAAGAGGTAAGGCAGTGACATGATTGTAATTGTTGTCCCTGTGGAAGTGAAAGCTCAGGGAAAGATATTTTTATATTCAGTCATGATTAGAAAATAAGGTACTTGTACCTTTGGGGGGAACACTTTGCTATTGTAGGTGTTATAGTTAAGTTCAGGTGTGGACTTGGCCAGAAGATGTGCCCAGTTGTTCTGTTGCTGTGGAATTAAATCAACATGTGAAATTCATCTATGGCTGATTACATCAGAGGTTGGCTAAGGGGAGTGTATTCCACCATGAGTGAGACTTAAAAAGAGATGTTAGAAGAAAGAGAAGCAGCTCAGTACAGCCCAGAGCAATGCAGTTCAAAGCTCAGAGCCAGCTCAGATACAGATGTTTGGAGATGCAGAAAGGAACTGCCCCAGGGAAAGCTGTTTGGACCCAGAAGCCAAGAGAGAAGCCAGTGACATCACCATGTGCCTTCCTATTTGACAGAGAAAGTCAGAAAAGTCAGCTGCCTTTCCCCTGAAGAAATGTAAATTTGTAACAAAATAAATCCCCTTTATAAAAGCCAATCCACCGCAGGTATGTTGCATTCCAGAAGCCTTAGTGAACTAAAACAGATTTTGGTACCAGGAGTGGGGTGCTGCTCTGTTCACAAATATCAAACATGTTGGAATGACATTTTAAATGGATAAGAGGAGGATTCTGGAAAAATTGTGAGGAGTTGCTAGAGAAAGCCTAGATTGCTTTGAAGAGACTGTTGGTGAAAATATGGACCTAAAGATACTTCAGTTGAGGCATTGGACAGAAATGAGGATGTGACATTGCAGATTGAAGGGAAGGTGACCCTTGCTTTAAGGTGACAGAGTATTTGACAAAATTGAATCCTGGTCCTGGATGGAAGGGAGAATTTTTAAAAACTTTTTAAAATTGTGAAATATAACATATATACCAAAAAGCAGTACATTTCCAAGTACATTTTAACAAGTAATTATAGAACAGATTACAAAGTCTGGTATGGGTTACAGTTCTAAAATTTTTAGTTTTTTCTTCTAGCTGCTCCAAGACACTGGAGACCAAAAGAAATATCAATAAGATGATTCAGCAGGCATACTCATTTGTTAAACCTATCTTCTCTGTTATACTCTTCCTTCTTATTTTTTTTTGTGAAAAAATAACATATATACAAAAAAAGCAATACATTTCAAAGTACATTTTAACAAGTTGTTATAAAACAGATTTCAAAGTTTGGTATGGGTTACAGTTCTATGGTATTTTGTTTTTTCTTCTAGCTGCTCCAAGACACTGGAGACTAAAAGAAATATCAATATAATGATTCATCAGTCATACTCATTTGTTAAACTCTATCTTCTCTGTTATACTCATCCTTCTATTTTTCTGTGAATAAATAATGTATATTAAAAAGAGCAATAAATTTCAAAGCATATCACAACAATTAGTTGTAGAACAGATTTCAAAGTTTGGTATGGGTTGTAAATCCACAATTTTAGGTTTTTGTTTCTAGCTGCTCTAAGGTCCTGGAGAATAAAAGAAATATCAATATAATGACTCAGCACTCACACTCATTTGTTAACACAACCTTCTCTGTATATCTCCACCATCACCTTTGATCTTTTTCTCACTCTTTAGGGATGTTTGGGCTATGGGCATTCTAACTTTTCCATGTTGGAAGGGGCTGTCAATAATATGGGGTGGGGGATGGAACTAGTTGATGTTCTGAAAGGACTGGCTCCTTGCATTTCAGGACTTATCTGGAGATTGTAGTTTCTGGAAAGTTACACTAGTGCATGGAACCTTTGTAGAATCTGTTTTTTAATTTTTTTATGAAACAATCGATTGGTGATTTTTATTAATGATAAGTGAAAATAAATCAGTCAAATGTATAAAGTATATGAATAGCAGAACTAACTAAAGGATAAAAATCATTATGAAATCAATTCCAAAGAAGAATGTTACCTGGTATACACAAAATTTCAATGGTACTTTAACTAAATAAGGAATTATTTAATTCAAATCTGGAGCGATCTCTTTGAACTTACAAAATTAATTTAAAAGTGCTAAGCTATACATTATAAGTTTTGAACTCAGTTTGCACATAAATAACCACATATACATTCATATTATATGCACAAATCTATTTCACTATGACTTAAGTGTAAGTAACTGATAAAATTTAATTGGGAATATATAGAAAGAAAAAGTAATGATATACATGAACACATTATTTTCACTTCTGAATATTTATCAGGGAAAAAATTTCCATAGAAAATGGTAGAGCTCTTTATATCCGTGTGTGTAAATATATAGGCATTCATGTTTATATAGGCATGGAACCTTTGTAAAATCTTATATAATGCCCTAGGTGCTCTTTAGGGTTGGCAGGAATGGTTTTGGTTGGGATTTGCCAAAGTATAATAGTAGCAATGACTAACTGAAGCTTGCATAAGAGTGACCTCCAGAGTAGCCTCTTAATTCTATTTGAACTCTCTCAGCCACTGATACTTTATTAGTTACATTTCTTTCCCCCCTTTTGGTCAGCATGGCATTGTTGATCCCATGGTGCCGGGGCCAGGCTCATCCCTGGGGGTCATCTACAAAGATGTGATGATCTAGGATACTTGGCTGACAAAATTTTCAAGTTAAATCTGGAGGACGCAGCCTGGTTTCTTCTTGCAGCTTAAAGTAAAATGTGACAAGGAAGGGATAGGCTGAGGATTGAACTTTTGGGTGCAGGGAAACCAGAAATTGATGGCCTGGAAAATTCTGGGCTTCCAGAAAGTGAGACCCCAGAGAATAGTGCCCATGCGAGGATTTGACCATACATGGAACAAGTCAGCCATTACAAGGCAAGCCAGGATTGGAGATGGAATTATTCTGAAAGGATTTGTGGAAGGCCCTTTTGCCTGATGGTTTTGATCCCTGTATGCCATGCCAAGTCAACAATTTTTTTTTTTGCAAGACCTGTATAAATGGAATCACTGCTTGTCTGGACAGAAAATGGACAGAGAGAAGGAAAAAATAACCTCAGAGGCAGAACCACGGATGCTAAGGTCTGAAACAAGAAATTTTCACTAGGAGAGCAGATCCATCTGTCGGTGTGTAGAGGGTGAGTTTACCCTGGAAGCAGAGAACAAGCCTTCTGCCTCAATGTTCAGGAAGAGTTCTGGTGCCCCAGGCCTCAGAGAGGGTGGAGAATATTCCCTGGGGGTTGGGGGGAGCCTGGCTGCCACTCCATTGTTCTGAAGGGGTTGGCCATGTGCCCTGGAGAGGAAAAAGTATCTGGGTGCCATCCAGATGCTTGAGGATGGTGGTCATGAATAAGGTGGTCTTCCCAGTGTTCCCCAATGTTGCAACCTTCACCCCAGTGTTTGGAGAGAATAGGGCCACTGTGTGGAAATAGTGGAACTACTGTTTTCTAAATCCCTGAGAGTAAACGATTCTCAGATTTTGATATCTAATGGAGTTTATCCTGCAGGTTTTTAAAATTGTTTAGATCCAATGACCCTTGTTTTCTTCCAGTTTTTCCCTATGGCAATGGGATAACTTATCCTATGACTGTTCTTTGTTTGTTTATTGGAAACAGATAATCAGCTTAAGTTCACAGGTCCACAGCCAGAGAAGAATTTTGCCTAAGACAGACCATGCCTAAACTGACTTTGATGAGATTATGTACTATTTTTGAATTGGTATTGTATTTATATTGTTACTGAAATGACTTAAAAACTTTTGTGATATTGTGATGAAATGAATGTATTTTGTATATGGAAAGATTTAGTGCATTGTATGCAGGACAGGTGAGCACCATTAGGTAAAAAAAATATGTCTGTTATTGTTTTCTATTTAGAGATTAAGTATGATTAAGTATAGTTAAATTGACAAGGGGTGGACATATGATAGTTAGGTTCAGGTGTCAACTTGGCCAGGTGATCATGCCCAAGTTCTGTTGCTGTGGCCTTAAATCATCAGCATGTGAAATTCATCTATGCCTGATTACATCTCTGGTTTGCTAAAGGGAGTGCATTCCACAATGAGTGAGGCTTAAGAGGAGAGGTCAGAAGAAATAGAGAAGGAGCTCAGCACAGCCCAGCACAATGCAACTCAGAGCTCAGAGATGGCTCAGACTCAGACATTTCGAGATGCAGAAAAGAAATGTCCCAGGGAAAGCTGTTTGAACCCAGTAGCTAGGAGAGAAGCCCCGCAGATGTCACTGTGTGTCTTCCCATGTGACAGAGAAAGCTAGAAGAAAGCTAGCTGTCTTTCTTTTGAAGAACTGTAAATTTGTAATGAAATATTTCCCTCTATAAAAGCCAGTCCATCTCAGGTGTATTGCATTCTGGCATCCTTAGCAACTAAAACAGTAAGATAATGTGAAAGAGGAAAAATGGCATCCCAACATAGGATAAAGATTGCTCACATAGTATCTTGATAGTATTCTTTTAGTCTGATTACTCTCATTCAAGAACTGTGAGGTAAAACCAGCACAGTTCCATTGCATATGCTTCTACCTCTGCAAGGGAAATGACAATAAAAATGAAAATTAAGAATTGGACAAAAAGAGATGGTCAAAGAAACTATGCATAGTTTGATACTATTCAGTAAAGAACATCATCATCTGTCATCATCTTTCTTCTTTGAAATAGTCCAGGGGACAGGGAAGGAGACAAACCATAACTTCTAAAACAGAGATGAAACTATTAGGTGGTATCAGCTCATTTTACCTCAGCTCAATTTCCCAATTTCCTGATAATGACTTTCCTGATAATGATAAATGTGATTTTTCCTCTCAATAGCAATCAAAATGTTATTTCTATATAAAAATATATAGTTCCCAGTTCCCAGTCTCTCTGGGTTTATTCTCATTTACCCTGAGAGGAACATCAGAGAAAAACTGGACAGACATTCCATTGCCTCAATTTCTTTATATCGTCTTAAGTTCCATCCATCAAAAATTCATGTAGGTTGATTTTAAAGTGCAAATTTGCGATGGAGTGGTAAGGGGATATCTGGACATTTATACTTTCTGTTAAACATTGATTTTAGCAAACAGCTGATCTCCCTAGATCAATACATGTTATTTTGATAGAGGGGTAAATGTTGGGGCCCTGGAAGGAGATCCTAGGTCCCCTCAAAGACAATAGAGCCTTAAAGCTGGAAAAGCTCTCTTCCCAACCTAGGAGTGGATGTTGCCTAAGAAATCCTGATCAGGATATTTCCTTCTCAGCAGGGACATTTTAACTGAATGAATATAAATATTTACATCAGATTTATTTCAACATTGTTGAGAATACTATCAAGAAATTGAATTATGGAGACAAGTCTTTTGAGTTAATTTAATCCTCTGGTCAATTTTCTTACTGTGTAGTAAGAGAATTTTCAGTATTTTTATTCTACAGAAATAATTTATATTTAATTCAATGATCAGATTTTATGCTCACATTAAATTCCCCAATTTTAGTTTCTGCAGTTTTTAGTTTTCTTTTGTGTTATTTTATACCAAGTCTAATTTTCCTGGGTCAAGTTTGGCAGGTATAATTTTTGACAAGAATATTTTGTTCTTTTGTCAGTGTTTAAAGTCCATAACAAATTTTGCTGTAAACATTTTTTTTTAATCTTTGTTGGTTATATTTTGTGTTATTTCTACAAAGTATGTAATTTTGATTGGGTCAATTTTTGTAGCTTTGAGAATTACCAATATAATGAATCTTCAGTTACTTTTTTTGTCAACATGAAATTTATCATAGTTTTAGTGATTGTAGGTGTGATTCTATGTTGATTATTTCTACTATGTCTATTTTTTTCTGATGATCAGTTAAAATGTACTTCAGGTCAAAATAGATGATATTTTGTGTTCATTCAATGCTGTTCTGATTTTTTTTTTAAAAGTAGCATCACCATATGTTCATTGAGGCATGGATTTCACGAGTAAATCATTGGTCTAGAAGTGAGAAGTTCTGGGCATTCTTGTTCTGTCACTTACCACATATGTCTATAGTCTCATAATTCTCATCTAAAAGTCAAAGGCTATCAATGCATAAATACCTCAGCCTCGTTCTCCTTCCCTCTCGTCTCCTACCAGTTATTTTTAATTAGTGGAACCCAACTGGAGGTCAAGGGAGCCTGTTGGTGAAACCCATACAGATCTGTGTCCTCAGGTGGAGACTAGGGTTAGAAGGGTGAAGACTCTATCATCTGACATGTTAATAGGCACAGGTTGCTCCCCTAATTGTGTTTATCCCAGTGAAATGTGGTTAAAAGAAGAGAAGACTTAAAAGGAAGAGGGTCAGCATACTTGCTTCATCTTTTTTTTTTAAACTTTTTTATTAATTAAAAAAATTAACAAACATTAAGATATAATTCCATTCTACATATACAATCAGTAATTCTTAATATCATCACATAGTTGCATATTCATCATTTCTTAGAACATTTGCATCGATTTAGAAAAAGAAATAAAACAATAACAGAGAAAAAAAAGATTATACATACCATACCCCTTACCTCTCACTTTCATTTACCACAAGCATTTCAAATTAAATTTATTTTAACATTTGTTCCCCTTATTATTTATTTTTATTCCATATGTTCTACTCTTCTGTTGATATAGTAGCTAAAAGGAGCATCAGACACAAGGTTTTCACATTCACAGAGTCTCATTGTGAAAGCTATATCATTGTTCAATCATCATCAAGAAACATGGCTACTGGAACACAGCTCTACATTTTCAGGCAGTTCCCTCCAGCCTCTCCGCTACATCTTGAAAAACAAGGTGATATCTACTTAATGCATAAGAATAACCTCTTGGATAACCTCTCAACTCTGTTTGGAATCTCTCAGCCATTGACACTTAGCCTCATTTCACTCTTCCCCCTTTGGTTGAGAAGGTTCTCTCAATCCCTTAATGTTAATTCTCAGCTCATTCTAGGGTTTTTCTCAGTCCCTTGATGCTGAGTCTCAGCTCATTCCAGGATCTCTGTCCCATGTTGCCAGGAAGGTCCACACCCCTGGGAGTCATGTCCCATGCAGAGAGGGGGAGGGTGGTGAGACTGCTCGTCGTGTTGTCTGGAGAGAGAGGCCACATCTGAGCAACAAAAGAGGCTCTCTTGGGGGTGACTCTTAGGCCTAAATTTTAAGTAGACTTGACCTATCCTTTCTGGGGTTAAGTTTCATATGAACAAACCCCAAGACTGGGGGCTCAGCCTATAGCTTTGGTTGTCCACACTGCTTGTGAGAATATCAAGAATTCAACTTGGGGAAGTTGAATTTCTCCCCACTCTCACCATTCCCTGAAGGGGGCTTGCAAATACTTTTCCAGTCACTGATCAAATCACTCTGGGATTCATCGGGGCATCACTCTGGACAAACCAACGAAATCTCATGTCCTATCTGAGATTCAAAATACTTATGACATTCAATCAAACTATCTACATGAGTTATATTAGGAAATGCTCTAGTCAAAATATAAATTTTGTAGCAAATAAACATTTTTTGCTTTAGTCTCACACATAAGGTGACATTTTAAAGTATTAATTATCATCTATTTTCAGCACCCTGCAATAATGACATTCCTTTGTTCTTCCTCATGCAAAAACATTTTTAAAATTTGTACATTGTACATTTCACTATTATTATACACTCTAGGCATTCCTAGATTATACCATCTCAATCTTTACCATCTATCTTTCTTTCTGATTTCATTTATGTCCCCAGACCTCCTCCCTCTATCATTCTCACATGCAGCTTCATTCAGTGTTTTAACATAATTATATTATAGTTAGGTAGTATTGTGCTGTCCATTTCTAAGTTTTTATATTCAGTCCTGTTGCACTATCTGTATCCCTTCAGCTCCAATTACCCAATATCTCACCCTATTTCTATCTCCTGATGGTCTCTGTTACCAAGGAAATATTCCAAGTTTATTCACTAGTGTCAGTTCATATCAGTGAGACCATACAGTATTTGTCCTTTTGTTTCTGGCTAATCACACTCAGTATAATGTCCTTAAGATCCATTCATGTTGTTACATACTTCATAACTTTGTTCTGTCTTACAGCTGCATAATATTCCATCTTATGTAAATGTCACAGTTTGTTTAGTCAACTGTCTGTTGATGGACATTTTGGCTGTTTCCATCTCTTGGTAATTGTTAATAATGCTGCTATAAACATTGGTGTGTAAATGTCCATTTGTGTCCTTGGCCTCGTGTCCTTTGAGTAGAGACAGCATATAGATGGGTCCTGTTTTTTACTCCATTCTGCCAGACTATGTCTTTTGATTGGAGAGTTTAATCCATTAACATTCAGTGTTAGTACTGCATGGTTAGTACTTTCTTCTACTATTTTGCCTTCTGGATTTTATATGTCATATCTAATTTTCCTTCTTTTTACCTTTACTCATAGTCTTCCTTTCTACATTCTTCTCCACACTTCTTTCTTCTGTCTTCATATCTGTCTCTAGTGTTCCCTTTAGTATTTCTTGCAGAGCTGGTCTCTTGGTCACAAATTCTCTCAGTGATTTTTTGTCTGAAAATGTTTTAATTTCTCCCTCATTTTTGAAGGACAATTTTGCTGGATATAGAATTCTTGGTTGGCAGTTTTTCTCTTTTAATAATTTAAATATATTATCCCACTGTCTTCTCGCCTCCATGGTTTCTGCTGAGAGCTCTGCGCATAGTCTTATTGGGCTTCCCTTGTACATGATGGATTGCTTTTCTCTTGCTGCTTTCAAGATCCTCTCTTTCTCTTTGACCTTTAATATTCTGGTTATTAAATGTCTTGGAGTATGTCTATTTGGATCTATTCTCTTTGGGGTACGCTGCACTTCTTGGATCTGTAATTTTAAGTCTTTCATAAGAGTTGGGAAATTTTCAGTGATAATTTCTTCCATTAGTTTTGCTCCTCCTTTTCCCTTCTCTTCTCCTTCTGGGACACCCACACCACATATATTCGTGTGCTTCATATTGTCCTTCAATTCCCTGAGTCCCTGCTCATATTTTTCCATTTTTTTCCCTATAGTTTCTGTTTCTTGTTGGATTTCAGATGTTCTGCCCTCCAGTTTAGAAATCCTATGTTCTGTCTCTCGAAATCTACCATTGTAGGTTTCCATTGTTTTTTTCATCTCTTCTACTGTGACTTTCATTCCCATAAGTTCTGTGATTTGTTTTTTCAGACTTTCAGTTTCTTCTTTTTGTTCTTTCCTTGCCTTCTTTATATCCTCCCTCAATTCATTGATTTGGTTTTTGATGAGGTTTTCCATGTCTGTTCGTACATTCTGAATTGTTTCAGCTCCTGTATGTCATTTGAATTGTTGGTTTGTTCCTTTGACTGGGCCATATCTTCAATTTTCCTAGTGTGATTTGTTATTTTTTGCTGGCGTCTAGGCATTTAATTACCTTAATTAGTTTATTCTGGAGATTGCTTTCACTTCTTTTATCTAGGGTTTTCTTGCTTGATGAATTTTTTGTCTATCTGTTCTTTGACATTCCGTTCAGCTTTATCTGGACCTTTAGCTTAAGTTTTGTTTAACAGAGGAGAGTTTTTCAGCTCTTGTTTTCTTGTTTCTTGCCCTGCTTGTGTGGTGCCTTTCCCCTACACACACTTAGGAGGGTCTACTTAGATATTATAGACCCCAGCCAGATTTTCCCAGACCAAACTGGCCTCTCATCATGAGGAAAGAGTCACCTGTGTCAGTTTTCCCTGAGGGTGAGACCCAGCAGGTTGAAAGACTTTCCTGTGAAGTCTCTGGGCTCTGTTTTTCTTATCCTGCCCAGTATGTGGTGCTTGTCTGCCTGCAGGTCCCACCAGCGTAAGATGATGTGGTACCTTTAACTTTGGCAGAATCTCCCTGCTGAGGGCATGGTGGAGACAGAGGAGAGGTTGTAGGCTGTTTTTTTTTTATTATTATTAATTTAAAAAAAAAGAAATTAACACAACATTTAGAAATCATTCCATTTGTAGGCTGGTTTTAATGGCTACAAATTACCAAGCTCTGGTGTCTGAATTCTTTGATGGAGGGATTCCACCTGGGTGGGGCTTCACCCCTCTCCTGGGGAAGGCACAGGCTCTAGATAAGCCCCCCAAAGAGCTCACTTCTGCCTATGCCTGGGGCAGTTGCAGTCTGAAAAGTCCTGCTGCTGTATCCAGAGGCACTCAAGCCTTTGTAGATACACAGCGACAAAAACCTCTTTTTCCTTCTTTTTTTTTTTTCCCCTTTTTCCGTCAGTCCTGCCCCCTTGGCGCTGGGGCAAAAATGAGCAACCTGCGCTTTGATCAGGTTCACCTAAGCTGGGGGCCTATTTTTAGTAGTCAGAATTTGTTAATTAGTTCCACAATTGGCGTTTGATTGTGCCCAGTCCCTGCTGCTGGTAAAGTCCTTTCCTTTCCCCTCTGGGAAGCGGCCTGTGGGGGAGAGGTGCTGGCGCCGCAGCTTTCGGAACTCACAGTTTGGGGGGGTGCTCGCAGCCAGTCCAGCTGGTCCAGACTGGGGTACGTTGTGTGTCTGGTCACTGACGTGGCCCCAGGAGCTATTCTGTACTGTTTCTGGTTATTTAGTAGTTGTTCTGGAGGACGAACTAAAACGCGCACATTGTTAAGCCGCCATCTTGACCCGGAACCTCACTTGCTTCATCTTGTGTGAGGAATGAATTGAATGCATGTGAGCTTTGTTGATTCCAGATATTGTCATTGTATAAGTCACCTCTTTTACCTGCTAGCTACTTTCTGAGCCATGACTGCAGTTCTGTGAGTGATTCTGGCTCAACTGAAGCCCAGGCTGGATTGAATAGCTCACTTTGCTGTCCCTGGGAAACCTCTGTGGAGTTGGCTGCAGTGGGAGCTTTGGGTAGCAGGAGGACAGCATAGAAGTCCTGGGACATCTTGGTAGGTTGGAGGACGTTCTAAGAAAAGAAAAAAGAAGGGGAAAGAGAGTGTTTGAAGAGTGCCAATGACACATTGGGTCACAGGGCAGATTTGAGTTTACATAAGAGGCATTACATTGGGATCAGGTTTGTAGAACAGTCAAGGTGTCTTAAGTGGAATGAGGCTGCCACTGTTGCCCAAGATGGACTTTACAAACTGATATGCTGATGACACTGCAGTGATGGAGATAAGGCAGGTCCTGGACCTGATTTCCCTTCTGAGTCCTGCAGCACGTATGCTTAGATTTGCCACAGGATGGCTTTTTGTTTTAAACACCGCGGCTTTTACCTTAGCTTGATTTGATGGAGGGTGGGAGTGGGTGGGAGAAAATTTGAATGTCCAACTCACTTGCCTGTGGATGAGTTGGTTAATTGTTGCTCTCTGATTCAACTGATGACTCAAATTTGTGGGGATGGGGTGGGGAGGGTTGCCCACAGGTGGCATAGACTGTGGACTGTGCAAGATTATAGAAGCATGTATTACAGTAATGTTTTATTTGTGAGTAGCACAATAATATTTAATATATCCTTTTGGGAATTTTAAAAACCAGTATAGTAAAGCCAGTGGCTAGTAGTCTTTTCTTCATTATAATTGGACAGTGTCTAAAAGGAGAGAATGGGCAGGTCAGTAATGGAAAGAGAGATCAGAGAGGGGAGTGAACTAAATGCCCTCATCTTACTTACCTCAAGGTGATGCATCCCACTTAACCAGTATCACAGTTTCAAAGAACTCAAGGGAAGAAAGTAAAAGGGAGGTGAAAGGAAAAGGGAGAATAGAGAGAAGAGAAATATAACAGATAAAAGTAAGCTCTTCTAAAAAGAATTTGTTGTCAAGTAATTACTGAGGGAACAAAGTCTTCTGAGATGTAGAAGCATAAATTTTCTCTTTTCTTGTTTTTTTCCCCATTCCCTATGAAAAAATCTGTTAATTTGATATCAAAACAAAAATGTTTCTTTTTTCTTGAGCACTCTATAATTGTATAGGAATGTGTATCATTTCCTTCCCATAATTTTGAGAATATTTTTGAAGACAGTGACATATTCTGACACTTTAAGAACAAAACAATTCAATTTAAAAATCACTGAATGACAGCAATCAAAGTTGTGAAGTGATGAGGTTTGCTTCAGCACTTGTTTGAAATGTCGTTAGGAAACCAACATATAGCGGGTTGTTATGGCAACTGGAATACCAGAGTTTATAACATCACTGTAATTAACGTTATCCAAACGTTATTAATCTTTCAACATCACTCACATTCTCTGAAGGAAAAGCAATTTGAGGATTTTTCAGTACTGTAATCTGCTGCTTTTCTCCACGTTTTATTTTACTTTTAAATACATATTACTCTGACTATGCTTTGGTGAAATTAGTTATTGTTTCTATTCCTTTTGTCATTCTATTACAGCTGCTATTTTTTTATAAAACTTGAAATAAAATGGAAAAAAAGGGATTAGAGCCAAAGAACAGAATAAAATCTAACTATAAAAATATTTATATATTTAAATGTGGAGAAACTGAGAAAAATACTAAAATAGACTGCATATTGACTTGAAACATTAACTCATGTTGTCATTATACTTTATAATCTTCTAAAGAAGTTTTACATGCATTATTTTATATAACAATTCTGAGAAGACAGTTAATATTTTGAGGTTTTTATTATGTGCCAGGTAATGTGATCTGCATACATGACCTTTTAAATTCTCTTAACAACTTTCCAAGATAGGTGTGGTGGTTTTAAAACATACCTGCAAGTCGACTCTCATCCTTTGAAAAGGTGAAGCCTAATTCACATCTCCTTGATTGTGGATTAGACTTAGTGGTTTGCTTCTGTTGAATAATGTGGCAGAATTGAAAAGGTATAACTTCCAAAGCTAAGTCATAAAATACATGGCTGGTTCTACCTTATTCCATTTTTGAGAAAGCCAGCTGCCATGTTGGGAGGGCACTCAAGCAGCCCATAGTGCACCTACGTGGGGAGGAACTGTGTCCCCCACCAATAACCAACACCAACTTGCCAACTGTGTGAGTGAACTACCTGGGAAGCAGATTCCCAGCTCCAGTCAGCTTACAGGTGATTGTAGCCCTAGTTGACATCTTGATTGGAACCTCATGAGAGATTCTGACCCAGAAATTGCCCAGCTAAGCTGGCTGGTAGAAACCAACCCACAGAAACTGAGGATAAGAAATGTTGACTGTTGTGGTAAGCCACTAAGTTTTGGGGTAATTCATTACACAGACATTAAAAAAAAAACCTAACACAATAAGTATTTTCCCCATTTTAAGTAGAGGGAATTGGAACTCTCAGAATCTCAGTTAATTTATCAAGGTCACTGTGGTGATGTGGAGCTGTATTTACACTAGAAAAACATGTTACTAAACCTAATCCATTCCTGAGGGTGTGAACTCCGTACAGGTAGGAACTTTTGATGAGGTTACTTTAGTTAAGATTGGCTTACCTCAATCAGTGCAGGTCTTTATCCAGTCACTAGAGTCCTTTAGAAGCAGAATGAAATTCAGACAAATTCAGACCCAGAGAAAGCCACAGGAAGTAAGAAGCTAAAATTCAACAGAAACTGGAAGGAAAATGAGAGACCAGGAGAGGAGAGGCTGATGTGTGCACGGCCATATGACAGAGGAACCCAGGACTAAGGATCACTGGCAGACAGCTCTGGAATGCCAGTCTTTGGGGAAAAAGCATCATCTTGATGATGCTTTGATTTGGACTTTTTCGTAGTCTTGAAACTGTGAGCCCTTAAATTCCCACTGTTTAAGCCATTCCTTTACATAGTATTTGCTGGAACAGCCTAGGAAACTAAAACAAGCCACCTATCAAGGATAAGGGAGCATATGGCTGAAAACCCAGATTTTTCTGCTTCAAAAATTCATGCTCACTTTTTACAACACCAGGGGAAATTACTATTTTCATTTTAGGGACGAAGAAGCTGATTCTGGGAGAGTTTAAGTAACTTTCCTTTTATACTGGTTAGTATCAGAATTCAGATCAAATGTTTTAGTCCATACTCTTTGTCAGAACACCATATTGCTTTTTCTATATAGATAATGCATTTTGAAAAACACTTGATTTATACAGATGAATTAGGTAATAAAGTAGAAACAATCCTGGCATTAAGGAAACATTGTTAAGTACTTAAAATTAGAATCAGATTCCCATTTTTTTAGCTGAGGATCTTGAATTTTAAATAAAATGGTGATGTGTTGGTTTGAACCTATTATGTACCCCAGAAAAGCCCTGCTTTAATCCTAAACCAATCTTGTGGGGGCAGGCTTTTTTTTTTTAAATCCTGATTCAATATTGTAGGGCCAGAACTTTTGATTCTATTATCTTCATGTAGATGTGTCACGCCCAATTTTTGGTGTGACCTTTTCATTAGTTTGCGACATGACTCCACTCATTCAAGGTGGATCCTGGTTAGTTTACTGGAATCTTTTAAAAGAGGAGACATTTTGGAGAGAGCCAGAAATGACAGAAACCACAGAGCCGACAGAGAGAGCAGCTGCAGGTGCTTAGAGAGCAGTTGCTTCAGAGAACAGAGACAAGGATATTTGGAGATGCTTGGAGGCCAGCAGATGCTGCCACGAGATGTTAAGCAAGCCAGAACCTGGAGAGAGTGAAAGGAAGCCAAGAGATAAAGCCAGTCACAGAGAAGCAAAGTGAGGAACCCCATAGGAACACAGGCTGAAAGCAACGGAGCCCAGGAGCAAGGGACCAGCAGATGCCAGCAACATGACTTCCCAGCTGACAGAGGGGTTCCTGACCCTTTGGCCTTCCTTGAGTTAAGGCATCCTTCCATGGATGCCTTAGTTTGGACATTTTTATAGGCTTAGAACTGTAAACTTGCAACTTAATAAATTCTCTTTTTAAAAGCCATTTCATTTTTGATATATTGAATTCCAGCAACTTAACAAACTAATACATTTTTAAAACTATGCATTTTTACATAATTAAGAATTTTTAAATTAAATCACTAAATCACTGAGAAGATAATTACTTATCAGAGCCAAATATACAAAAAATGCCTCATTTTTGTTTACCATCTTACATTTTCAGAGTACTTTTGCACATGACAGTCCAATGTAGCTTCCTGTACCTTTTCAGTCATTCAGTAGTGGCTATAAATGCAACACAATCACAAGTCTGAAGTCTGCAACATTTTGAAGTTTATATCAAGGAGTCAGCTTGCAAAAAGTGGCTGGAAAGATGATTGATTAGCAAAGCAGGGGCTGAGACTCGAGGCCCTCAGCAAGTCGCTCACTAAACAGACCTTTAACTGGTGGCATACACAACTGGGAATTTAAGAGAACTGCTCATGGCTTGTTCTGGTTGCTCTATCCTCTTCAGTTAGAAAGCTGCTGGGCAATAACCTGGGGAGAAATAACGGTGGCTAGGACCTGGGTGGTGGTGGCTGAGGTGGAGAGAAGTTATCAGATTATGGAAATATATAAATATCCATATATGCATATATGTGTGTGTGTGTATATGCATATATGTCTTTACAGTAAGCAGGTAGAAAGTTTATTAAGAACACACATGGAGAAGGAACATGAGGGCACTCTTGCAAGAAAAGAAATAAGGGACGAGGGGCCCCAAACTGTGGGCAATATGCTTGTGTTCTAGTTTGCTAGCTGCTGGAGTGCAATATACCAGAATCAGAATGGCTTTTCAAAAGGGGAATTTAATAAGTTGCTAGTTTACAGTTCTAAGGCCGAGAATATGTCCCAATTAAAACAAGTCTATAGAAATGTCCAGTCAAAGGCATCCAGGGAAAGATACCTTGGTTCAAGAAGGCCGATGAAGTTCAGGGTCTCTCTCTCAAGTGAGACGGCACATGGCAAACACAGTCAGGGCTTCTCTCTCATCTGGAAGGGCACATGGCGAACATGGTGTCATCTGCTAGATTTCTCTCCTGGCTTCCAGTTTCATGGACCTCCCCAGGAGGCGTTTTCCTTCTTTATCTCCAAAGGTCTCTGGATGGTGGACTTTCTGCTTCATGGTGCTGCTCTCTCTGAACCTCTCATTCTCCAAAATATTTCCTCTTTTATAGGACTTCAATAAACCAATCAAGACCCACCCAAATGGGTGGAGACATGTTGTCCCTTAATCCAATTTAACAACCACTCTTGACTAAATCCCATCATCCAGGGAGATGATCTGATTACAGTTCCAAACATACAGTATTGAATAGAGATTATTCTACCTTTATGAAATGATATTTTGATTAAAACATGGCTTTTCTAGGGGGCATACTTCCTTTCAAACCAGCACAGCTTGTATGGATTGTTTTTCTTTTTACATTTTTATGAACTACTTTACTACCCTCCCCTCTGCCCTCATTTGTGGACGCATGATGATAGATGGCTCAGTCAGGTGGGGTCTGTTGGCTCTACCCTTCCCCATAGATGGCTCACTCAGGTGCGGAACCATTTGCCCCCACCCTCGCCCTGCAGGTACTGTTCATTGCTCTTCTTCAGAAATAATTTTTCCTTGAGGCCTGACCGCTTCTGGGAATTCTCCCATTGCTTACCCAGCTGCCTCGCCCTGATTTTAACCCTGTTCATAGCCCTCTCGGAGAGTTCTTGCTCCCTTATTTTTTTTTTTTTCAAGTTTAACTTGATAATTTATTTGTGTTAAAAGGCTAGTTTTGATGAGAAAAAGTTCAATTCTTTCCTTGTAAGCACAGAGAACTCAAGAGGAGTTTTAAAGGTAGTAGGCCAAGAAACTGGAACAGTAACTTTTATAATCCTTTTCAATTAAACAGACAAATCAAGTTGAAGAAAAGTGTTAAAATACGTTTAAGCCTGAATATTAATCAGCCTATATAATCTGTTGTTCCAATGGGATTTTGATTAAAATACAAAAAAAAAAAAAACAAAAAAACAAACTTTTTTTAAGAGCTACCACATCTGGAAGTGAAGAAAATAAATTAGCCACGCCCCCAGAAGATAATGTTTTAACCTCTAAAGCATAAAAAGCTATATAATATGTTATACAAATTAACCAGTGTTCATATAAAAGTAATGCAGTTTTGGATCGATGACATTATGCTGTATTTGTGGTGAAGTACTAGGCACAAGAATATAGGTATCAATTAGGCATTTTCAGTCTAATCAGTCTCTAAGATTACCATTTAATTCTTGGCAATATATTATAATTGGTATGCATTTCAGTACTTCAGTCATGAATTGTAGAGGACAAGAAGCGGTATATTATACTAACAGGGTTTGTATCTGACAAACAATTGCATTGTTGAACAAATCTCTTCTATGAACTGGATTTGTTTTGTAGTTGGTTACCTGCAGTAGATCCTTGATTTGATTCTTCCATATTCATGCTCTCTCCATCGGCAGCCTCTCACATTTCTTCATCTTCATCTTCCTCATCATCATGCAGGTCTTTTGAAATTAATTGTCTAGCTACTTTAATATTTAGTCCTTCATTGTAGTGAAGCTTCCTTTTCATTTCAAACTGTCGCTTTTTTTCTTGTTCTTCAGGTGAGAGGTCACTATTCTCCTCCCCACTGCTTTCTTGTTCCTGAACCCGATACTTCGGCTCCGAGCCTTCAGCAGCAGCTAATTTTTTGGCTAAAAGATCTGGTGTCATGGCTTCAGTGGTTTCTGAGTCACTCAAAGCATCCTCATCATCACCTATCATACTATGGTAAGGAGCGCTAGGTTCATCTATTTTCATTAAGCCATAGTCTTTGTCTGCTGGATGATATGTTGCCAGGATGTTCATTTCATCCCACTTCTGGGATTTTTCACTCAGCTCTTCATCGACACTCCCGCCAGGCTGCTCTGCCGAAGCCACACAGAGGAAGTCGCAGAGCTCTTGTTCTTCAAGATCCCCTTGATGGGCCGGTGAGAGGCCGTCGAGGCCGCCATTGCCCGCCGATCCGGCTGTAGGCTCAGTGTTGGCGCTTGGCGCGGGCTCGAGAAAGGAAAAGGACAGACGTGAGCAAGGACCCTCCAGGCAGTCACGGAGCCCGCTCAAGGCTAAGGCGGCTGCACCTGCTGGCACCGAGACCTGCTCCCTTAATCTTGATGGAATTTGAGCTCATGGTCTGTCTTCTGGAGTTGCTTCAAGCTGTTGGGGGGGTGGCAGGCCCCGCTGTGGGAGCACAGAAGTCTCTGGCTAGGCTATTGAGGGTGGCTGGTTGAGCGTGGGGGATGGGAGTGTAGATCCCAGCGAGGAGGAGTTTATTGTGAAAGGCTTTTAATCCGGAAGAAACAAACTGGGTGAGAAATTGTCTACATGGTCTGAACAGAAGCTGCAACTTCTGTCAGATGGAGCTCAGGGTATTCTCTCAGTGTTTTAGGAGCACCGTTTACTAGAGCTTGGCATTCTTTAGCAGTTTGCAATATCTGGTTGAAATTTGCATAAGGAAAACTTCTAAAATAACTTCTTAACTCTATTTGAAATTTCTTAGACCCTGAAATTTCATTTCCTTTTTTTTGATTCACTACTTTTACAATGCAAGAGCAAGGCTCATCTTTGGAAGTCATCTCTTATGTCTTTTGGACAGAGTACTTAGATGGTTAAAAGAAACCTAAAAAAAAATAACCTTTCATTAAGAGCAGACTAACAATTATCTTAACAGAATTCACTTTCCTAAAATTTCCACAACTTTCTATATCCATCTAGGGCTTGTGGTTAGCAATGACTACAAACAAAATTTTCTTTCATAGTAGGAATATATTAGTTCACAAGATTAACATATTGCAAGGCTGTGTTTTGAGGCAGTTGGAGGGTGGTAAGGTCTGCTGCTAAGGCATTCTTAAAGATATGGAGACTATTTTGAAATCCTTGGAGGAGCACTTCATAGTGAGCAGGGCAGGAATTTTATTCTTAAGTTCTTGCCATTCAAAAGAAATGGATATTGAGAGGATAGAGAGGGATATAAAATTTTTTTTTTTTTTAATTTAGGACTGAAAACTTGGGCTCAGAAAGGAGGCTCCTCAGAGGGTTCAGCCTGGCTGCCTTCATCCCATACGCATGGGTCTATTTGCTTAAGGATCTCCTTTGGGATGCCAAGAGGCCTTGATCCAGTAGAGGCCTCAGGGCAAACGAGGGGGTGAATATTAGTTGGGTTGATTAGTTTTAAGGTGGTCCCCAGGGAGTGAATAAGAGCCCTCCCTAGATGAAAGGTGGAACATTCAGGGACAATGGGACATTGATGGAACAGTGAAATGTCTCCAAGTGTACAAAGAAGAGGGGTATCGAAGGTTCTAGTTTTGGCTTTACCATCAATTCCCATAACTAGACAAATCTGAGTGGAGGTAGGTCCAGGGCGGTAGTTCAGAACAGATAAGTGTCTCTATTATTTAATTAAGAAATTAATAAATCTTCCCTGCCACACTGAGCATCACCCGAGGCTCCTTTAGGTTGATGGTCAGACGTGAAGTCAGTGGAACCATACATGGCCTGGGCGCCTTTGGTCCTTTTTACTTGCCATGAGCAGGGCTCTAGAGACTGACCCACCCCCTTCAGGAGATGGTGCAGTCCCTGGGCCCAGTGCTTATGTTGGTGGCACCTGGGGCAGGGCCCCTGTGATTCCTGAAGTCGAGGGGTGTCTTGAGGTTTCTGCTAATTTCTCTGCAGTGGGCCTCTGACCCACAGTTGAAGCAAGTCCCTTGAGGCTTGGAGCCAGGATTTGGGTGACCTCGAGGGGGTAGGATGTTTTTAATAGCAACTGCAATAAGTGAAACCTATTCTCTGGTCATTTGCTCACCTCCCATTGCCGTCTTCCCTTCCTTGGCCTTGTCTCGATTGTTAAAGACAGAAAAGGCAGTTTAAAAAATATTTTTCTGAGATATCTTCACACACATACAGTCCATCCAAAGTATATAACCAGTGGCTCACAATATCATCACATAGTTGTGCATTCACAACTAACGTGTTTTTAGAACAATTACATCACTCCAGAAAAAAATGGAAAAAGAAAAAAGAAAAAATTCATACATCCCATATCCCTTACTCCTTCCTCAATTAAAAAAAATTTTTTTTATTAATTTTTAAGTTTAAAAAATATATAACAAATGCAAACATTCTTAACTTATGATCATTCCATTCTACATATATAATCAGTAATTCACAATGTCATCACATAGTTGCATATTTATCATCATGATCATTTCTCAGAACATCTGCATCAATCCAGAAAAAGAAATAAAAAGACAACAGAAAAGAATTCATATATACCATACCCCTTACCCCTCCCTTTCATTGATCACTAGCATTTCAATCTAAATTTATTTTAACATTTGTTCCCCCTATCATTTATTTTCATTCCATATGTTTTACTCATCTGTTGATAAGGTAGATAAAAGGAGCATCAGACACAAGGTTTTCACAATCACACAGTCACATTGTGAAAGCTGTATCATTATACAATCACCTTTAAGAAGCATGGCTACTGAAACACAGCTCTATAATTTCAGGCAGTTCCCTCCAGCTGCTCCATTACATCTTGAATAATAAGGTGATATCTATTAATACATAAGAATAACCTCCAGGATAACCTCTTGACTCTGTTTGGAATCTCGCAGCCATTGACACTTTATTTTGTCTCATTTCACTCTTCCCCAGTTTTCTCAATTTCTTGATACTGAGTCTCAGCTCATTCTAGGATTTCTGTCCCATGTTGCCAGGAAGGTCCACACCCCTGGGAGTCATGTCCCACGTAGACAAGGGGGAGGGTGGTGAGTTTGCTTGTTGTGTTGGCTGGAGAGAGAGGCCACATCTGAGCAACAAAAGAGGTTCTCTTGGGGGTGACTCTTAGGCCTAATTTTAAGAAGGCTTAGTCTATTCTTTGCAGGGTTAAGTTTCATATGAACAAACCCCAAGATTGGGGGCTCAGCCTATTGCTTTGATTGTCCCCACTGCTTGTGAGAATATCAAGAATTCAACTTGGGGAAGCTGAATTTCCCCCTTTCTCACCATTCCCTGAAGGGGGCTTTGCAAATACTTTTTATTCACTGTTCAAATCACTCTACTCCTTCCTTGATTTGACCACTAATATTTTAATCTACCCAGTTTTTTTTTTAACCCCTTACACCCCTTATTTTTTTACTCATTTGTCCATATCCTGGATAAAAGGAGCATCAGACACAAGGTTTTCACAATCACTTGGTCACATTGTAAAAGCTATATCATTATACAGTAGTCTTCAATAATCAAGGCTACTGGAGCACAGTTCAACAGTTTTAAATACTTTGCTCTAGCCACTCCAATACACCATAAATTAAAAAGGGATGTCTATATAATGCATATATAGACCTTCAGGATAACCTCTTGATTCTGTTTGGAATTTTTCAGCCACTGAGACTTTATTTTGCCTCATTTCTCTCTTCCCCCTTTTGGTCAAGAAGGTTTTTCCCAATCCCTTCATGCCAAGCCCCAGCTCATCCCAGGATTTCTGTCCCATGTTGCCAGGGAAGTTTACACCCCTAGGAATCATGTCCTGCATAGGGGGGAGGACAGTGAGTTCATCTGCCATGCTGGCTTAAAGAGAGAGGAAAAGATAGTTTTTAATAGGTCATTAATGGGAGTTGTGGGCCCATGGAGAGATTTTGCAGCTTTCTTTGAATATCAGGAGCAGACGGGCTGATAAAATGGGTGCCCAGAAAAATCTGACCTTCCTGGGAATCTGGGCTTATATTAATACACTTTTTTTTTTAAGGGCTTTTACTTACCTCCTTTGGAACAGGGCTGGGTTTCCTCTTTTTCCTGAGTTATCTCCCTTAGCTTATTATAATTAACCAGCTTGGTGGTACATTTTCTCATGCCTTTTAGCAAACAAGTTTTAAAAGGGGATTATTAAGATCTTTACTAATAGAAATTGAGACATGGACATTACACAAGTGACAAGTCCTCCTCAGTTCTTTGTCTTGATTGAGATTCATAAACATCTGGGCATAGGGATTTCTGATCACTTTCCCTATCTTTTTTTTTTCTTTTTATTTAAAATATTTTTATTGACAAGACAACATACAAACACAAACATTCTTAACATACAAACATTCCATACATGGTATACAATCAATGGCTCACAATATCATCACATAGTAGTACTTCATTACCATGATCATTTTTTAGAACTCCTGAAAAAGACATGAAAAAAGAAAAAACTCATACATACCATACCCCTTACCCCTTCCTCTCATTGACCACTACTTTATCCATCTACCCGATATATTTTAACCTTTGTTCCCCTTATTATTTGTTTATTTTTTATTCATATTTTTTACTCATCTGTCCATACCCTAGACAAAGGGAACATCAGACACAAGGTTTTCACAATCACACACAGTCACATTGTAAATGTTGTATCTTTATACAATCATCTTCAAAAGAAATAAGGCTACTGGAGAACAGCTCTACAGTTTCAGGTACTTTTCTTTAGCCACTCAAATACACCATAAATTGAAAAGGAATATCTATATAATGTGTAAGAATAACCTCCCCAATAACCTCTCAACTCTGTTTGAAATCTCTCAGCCACTAATACTTTATTTTGGCTCATTTCTCTCTTTCTCCTTTTGGTTGAGAAGATTTTCTTAATCCCTTGATGCTGAGTCCCTGCTCATTCTAAGATTTCTGTCCCATATTGCCAGTGAGGTTTACACCCCTGGGAGTCATGTCCCATGTAGAGAGGGAGAGGGCAGTGAGTTCACTTGCCGTGTTGGCCGAGAGAGAGAGAGAGGCCACATCTGAGCAACAGAAGAGGCTCTGTGGGGGTGACACTTAGGCCTAATTTTAAGTAGGCTTAGCCTATCCTTTGTGGGGATACATTTCATAGAAACAAACTGCAAGATCAAGGACTCGGCCTATTGATTTGGTTGACCCCATTGCTTGCAAGAATATCAGGAATTCTCCAAATGGGGAAGTTGAATTTTCCCCCTTTCTTGCCATTCCCCCAAGGGGACTTTGCAAATACTTCTTTATTCACTGTTCAATCCCTTTGGGATTTGGACAAACCTTCAAAGTCTCATGCCCTACTTAAGGTTCCACATACGTATGGTGTTCAGTTAAACAGCCCAACTTTCCCTGTCTTTTACAGACTGGAGGGTGGTATTGTAATTGAGAGTCCCATTGGGGGGCCATCTTCTCCTACTTTCTAGCTTCTGTCAACTGTTGGCATTTCCTATCTTCTCTGGGAAAGGAAACAGAAGAAACTGACCAGCCCCAGTGTGACCGCGTGGCATCCCAATGCGTGCCGGAGCTGGGTATTTCCCTCTCCACCGGCCCAGTCTCTTGGGAGCACAGGGGATACAGTTGCCGGTGTCCCCAGGACACCTTTTCTCAGAGATATCTGGACCTAAGCTTTTGGGAGTTTCCCAGGCCTTGCCTGGAAGAATTCTGGATATATATTTTTAAGGTAGATGTTATAGACTGGAGGTGTGAGGTGAAAGAAAAAGAAAATTTTAACTCAAGTTTTTGGCCTGAGCAACTGGAACAATGGACCATTTACTGAGAGGGGAAACATGAAGAGACAAAATAACTTGTTGTTTTCTTTTATCCTGCCATTAAAGATTAAAGAAAAGGATTGATTTGATTATATAACATTTTAAACTTCTGTATATAAGAAAAAAATTTGAAAGAGAAATGAAAACTAGAAAATAAATTTTACATCTTTCTAACAAAGGATTCATATTCTTATATAAAGAAATCTTGAAAAAAATAAATGGAGAAGAGATCTATCTTCAAAACAAAAAAGGAGAAAAGACATGATGGGGCAATATATATAGATACTTACATAGGTATATTTATGGGAAAAGATGTAAAACCTTACTTATGATAAAAAAATACAAAATAAAAATGGGATAATTTTTTTATTTTTTATTTTTTTATTAATGGAAAGAAAAAAAAAAGAAATTAACACAACATTTAGAAATCATACCGTTCTACATATGCACTCAGTAATTCTTAACATCATCACATAGATGCATGATCATTGTTTCTTAGTACATTTGCATCGGTTTAGAGGAACTAGCAACACAACAGAAAAAGATATAAAATGTTAATATAAAGAAAAGAAATAAAAGTAGTAATAATAATAAAAAACAACAACAACAAACAAACAAACAAGCAAACAAAAACAAAAAAAAACCTATAGCTCAGATGCAGCTTCATTCAGTGTTTTAACATGATTACTTTACAATTAGGTATTATTGTGCTGTCCATTTTTGAGTTTTTGTATCTAGTCCTGTTGTACAGTCTGTTTCCCTTCAGCTTCAATTACCCATTGTCTTACCCTGTTTCTAACTCCTGCTGAACTCTGTTACCAGTGACATATTTCAAGTTTATTCTCGAATGTCCGTTCACATCAGTGGGACCATACAGTATTTGTCCTTTAGTTTTTGGCTGGATTCACTCAGCATAATGTTCTCTAGGTCCATCCATGTTATTACGTGCTTCATAAGTTTATTCTGTCTTAAAACTGCATAATATTCCATCATATGTATATACCACAGTTTGTTTAGCCACTCGTTTGTTGATGGACATTTTGGCTGTTTCCATCTCTTTGCAATTGTAAATAATGCTGCTATAAACATTGGTGTGCAAATGCCCGTTTGTGTCTTTGCCCTTAAGTCCTTTGAGTAGATACCTAGCAATGGTATTGCTGAGTCGTATGGCAATTCTATATTCAGCTTTTTGAGGAATCCCCAAACTGCCTTCCACAGTGGTTGCACCATTTGACATTCCCACCAACAGTGAATAAGTGTGCCTCTTTCTCCACATCCTCACCAGCACTTGTCAAAAAATGGGATAATTTTGTACTTTTACCATGAAGATTTCATAAAATGATTATACCTAGCATTGGTGGAAATTCAGGGACTCTTTTAGGATGCTGACAGCTGACTCTACAGGTCTCTTTCACTATATAATATGAAATTTATTTGTTTATGTAAACCAACTGCCTTCTATTTTCAAACTTATTGGAGTATCCCTTCCAAAGTTTCTTTTTGACATCTGGTGTGGTGATATTTCTTTACTTTTTGGCCAGCTTCCACCATAAAAGCTAAAAGGGCTGATAATCTGCCATGAATCCAGGATGTGAACACATGTTCCAATCTCCACCAGCCAGACACACCTGCACCAGACTTGGCATTGGAAGCTAAAGATGCACAGAAGCAGAGACCACAAAGAGCCCATTTGGGTGGAACTAGTGCTGGTAGGGGTGAACCCGGTTTTCAGAGGCAGTAGCAGCAGTCCCAGTGATCGGTGTCTGACTTGTCGGTGTTGCCAGTGTGAGAAGCATGGAGTAAAAGCAGCTGAGGCACTGGTGTCTTTCCTGAACCAATTTTGACAGTGAGATTGAGAGTATTTTTTTCTGCACTGCGGCTTCTGAGTCAGGTTCTTTGGTTCTACTGGAGATTATATGAGCCACCAATGATCTTATAAAAAATCCTTTTCTATTTAAATTAGCCACAGTTGGTTAATGTACCTTCCAACCAAAAACACTGATGGATAGATACACTTGTGTATCAGTCAGTGTTCTTCAGAGAAACAGAACCAGCAGGATATATATACCAAGAGATTTGTTTTAAGAAATTGGCTCATGTGAGTGTGGGGTTGGGCAAGTCTGAAATTTGTAGGACAGGCTAGTAGGCTGGAAACTCAGAGAGGCATTGGTGTTGCAGTCTTGTGGAAGAATTTCTTCTTTGGGGGAAACCTCAGATTTTTGCTCTTGAAGCCTTCAACTAATTGGTTGAGGCCCATTCACATTATCAAGGGTTTCCAAGCCAGCTAATTATGGATGCTAACCACATCTATAAAACACCTTCATGGTAACATCTAGGCTAGCGTTTGACCAAACAACTGGACACCATAGCCTGTACATTTGAGGGAGGACTGAGTCTTTTTTCATTGTTAAGACTGTTCCACCTCTAGGGAATTAAACTCAGAGCTTCTTCTCTTCTTCACAAACACCATTTCCTTATCTTCCAAAAATTGCAGTACCTTGCACCTCTGGAATCTATTTTTAACCCTGATAATGACATTGAATTTCTTGATTCCTCTTTTCCTTTATCTTATCCTACTAAAACTTGTCTGGAGGTTTAATTATTTTGGAACTACTTTAAATCTGTAGATTTCTATCCCCTGGTCACCCACACTGAACCTCATCCTTGAGTGATTCCTACTGTCTGTTTCTGTTAATATTGCTGTACCCACAATTGTTGTTATTAAAGCTTAGAAACATTATAATTAGACCCATTTTTGTCAGTTTGTCTCTTCTCTTTCAGACTTTTTCTATGCATACACAGGTTGCATTTTAAATTTATGTCAATTTTTTTTTTTTTTTTACAGAAATGGGATCCTACTATACATATTGCTCTTTTTTCCTGGGCGTCTCCTGGGCATCTTTCCAGGTCATTACATGGATATCTATTTCACTCTTCTTTGAACAATTGCACAGTATTTTATGCATGAATATGTTGCTTTATCAATTTTATGTTTAGGTTACTTCTTACTATTAAAAAAATGGTTCTACAAATAACCTTGCCTTGTGTTTTGCACCTGCATTTTACTGTAAGATAATTTCCCAGTAGTAGGATTGCTACTATGTGCATTTAAATGTTGATATTGCAAAATTATTCTTCAAAAAAGTTATCCTAATTTACACTGTTACCAACTATGTATGAGAGCATAGATCTGCTCTAGGTTAATACTAGTCTTACCTGGGCTCTCACTATACCTTGGGATTCTCATTAGTCAGTTCTCATCAGATTCTTATTTTGTTGCCTAAATAACACTGCCAGTTCTTTTATACTCCTGAGACCATTAATTTAATCTTTTCCATTTGATCTTAGGAACTGAGCTCACCTTTTGCTCTGCTAGCTTCGATGTGATGACTTTTCATCCCCTTGCTTGTTGCATCAGGATGTCTAGATGACTGCTGCAGCTCCACACATACTCTCCCCATTAAAGGTAAGGAAGGAAGGATGGTGCCAGCTGCATCTGTCCATTTTATCAGTAAAATAAAGCTTCTTAGATACCCTCCTTCCCTCACCTTCCCAACAGACTTTCCCTTAACATCTCCTTGGCCATAACCGGGTCATGTGGCCATTTCTAGCTACAAAGGAAGTTTGTGATATTTAGTCTCTGGCAAGGTGGAACAGGATTGTCATGAATATGTGCACCAATACTGATTCACAGGGTGAGCCCGGGCGTGTCGCTACCCAGAATAAAATAAAGGTTCTGTTAGTATGGAAGAAAGGGGGCCTGGATATTGGACAGGAAGCCACAGTATTAGCCAGTAATATATATTTCCTCAATACAATTACTGAAGGCATGGAGTCAGGATAGGGTCAGCAACCTCTGCCACACTCTCAAATGAATGCTAATCCCTGATTTATGAATTAGCTATTTCAAGTAAAAATTTGGTTCCAAGTTACAAATCCTGGATATTTGTGTCCAGAATTGCATCTGTATCTTGATGTGGCCCACAGAGTACAGATACTATGGTGCAGTGCAATTTTGTTCTCATTTAGATTCAAATCAATCTTGTCATCTCCGAGGGGCAGATGTTATGCATCAAACAAGTGACAGATTGCAGCTTTCATTTAAACAGTAAGTAAAATTTGGTTTATAAAATGTTTGTATTGATTGGAGAACATATCCAGTGATGTCACCCAAGTACTTTCTGATAAATTGAAGTTATTTTAATGATAAAGCAGAGGGCAGGCTGGATGGTAAAAGGTCTCGTTAAAGAATGATGATGACGATAGTGATGGGTGGCTGCTTATTTTGGATTTGGGATAAACAGCACTAGTGAGAGTGATAGGAAGAAGGTAGTGGTGGTAGCTGAGGATAAAGAGAAAGAAGAAATTAATCATGGTAAGTGGGGAGGACAAGAACAAAGGAGAGGAAAGAGGTTGCATTGGTTGAGGTGTAGGCAGAGCGCAGCACTCATGTTCCTTTGGCCCTTCACCAGAACTTGAATATAATTGGTTAATTTGTCCTCATAACCTGGTTGATTCCTATGTCAGATGAACATGACAGATAATCATACTTGAGCTTAAGTCATGAAGAGAGATGTTTAGAGCTGTAGAGACTCTAACTTTAAGCAGCTGGGTCCTTTGTTTTCTTCCTCGTCACTGAGAATAAAGCACATCCAGTAAAGCACACTAGGTGCTTTAATCCTAAGAGTACTGTTTTAGTTTGTAAGCTGCCAGAATGCAATATATGAGAAATAGAATGGCTTTTAAAAAGGGAATTTAATGAGTTACAAGTTACAGTTCCAAGGAGGTGAAAGTGTGCAAATTAAGGCACCAAAAAGAGGTTACCTTCACCCAAGAAAGGCCGATTGGTCCAGAACACCTTTGTCAGCTGAGAAGTCATGTGGCTGGCATCTGCTGGTCCCTTTCTCCTGGGTTTGGTTGCTTTCAGTCTCTGTTCTGTGGGGGTTCCTCCCTTTGCTTCTCCCAGGTTCTAGCTTACTTAACATCTCATGGTGACTTCTGCTGGGCTCCAAGCATCTCCAAATATCCGTGTCTCTGTTCTCCAAGTGTGGGCATCTGTGTCAGCTCTGCTCTGAGTTTCTGTCAGCTCTCTCTCTCTGTCGGCTCTGAAGTTTCTCCAAAATGTTTTCCCCTTTCAAAAGACTCCAGTAAACTAATCAGGCCCCGGCTTGAACGGGTGGAATCACATCCCCATCTAATCAAAAGGTCACACCTACAGTTGGGCACAGTATAGCTCTGTGGAAATAATCTAATCAAAAGTTTCATGTTACAGTATTGAAGCAGGATTAAAAGAAACGGCTCCCCTCACAAGATTGAACCAGAATTAAAACACGGCTTTTCTGGGATCCATAATAGTTTCAAAATGGCACAAGCACAGTTTGGTAAATTTTTATGTATGCCTACAAACTTGGGAACCAGCTTCCAGATTAAGATATGGAGTATTCCTTCCAGTACTAGAGTTTGCAAAGAAGTTCAGTGGAACTAAGGTTAGCAGTAACCAAGGGAGTTTTAAAAATCAGTTTCTAGCACTATAACGGTGATCATAAATGTGAACGCTCACAGGGCTCTGCTGTCAAAGTAAATGAGTGAAATGTATGTAGGGGAGACTGCCATGATTAACTTGAAGTGATATTTGGTTTCTACACTTCTGCTATTATAAATAATTTTTAAAAATTTGTTTCTGTCTTTTTTTGCTATTATAAATACTTTTCTTTTTTCAATTTAAATTTGTTTATTTTTTATTTATGATACATAACCACATACAAACAAACATTCTTATCATATGCTCATTCCGTTCTTGTTATATAATCAATAACTCACATTATCACCACATAGTTGCATATTCATCATCATGATCATTTCTTAGAATATCTGCATCAATTCAGAAAAAGCAATAAAAGGAAAACAGAAAAAAATTCATACATACCATTATAAATACTTTTAACAAACAGCTTTGTAAATCAAATTCTCATTTGCATTTTAGGGTATTTTCTTAGGGTAGATTTGAAGGAGGAGAATTACAAGATAAAAAAAATTAAAACCTGTTAATATACATTGCCAAATTTGTTCACCAAAAGGTGACTGTGATGGCTATAGGAATATGCCTCACAGTCCTCCAACACTGAGAGCTTGATTGGCCAAGGCCTCAGCTGCTGTCTTCCATAATCTAGCTCTCTGCAAAGGCTACACGTCCCACGGTTGCTCCCAGCCAGTGATCAGGCATGCCAGGGATACTAAGGCAGATCTGTTCCTGGAAACACAGGACTCCTCCAATGGCCGAATATGCCTTGGGGACTCCCCGACAGCCTTGCAGAAACTTCCTTAGGCTGTCAGGTGGTCCAGGATGCTTGCTTAGGCTTTGTCTTGGATACTTGTGCCCAACCTGTCCTTGTTGTCTCCTTCATTGGGGACTGACTACATCCTGGTTTCACAGCACTCTTAGCCTTTTTTGGTTCCCTTCTCATTTTCTCTCACACAGGCATTTTCCTTAAAAACAAACAAACAAAAAAACCTTAACTGTTTAATCCAGTCTTGGCATCTGCTTCTCTAAAAACCTAGACTAACACAGTTATGTCAATTTGTACCTATCTCCCCAAGTAACCTATGAGAGTGACTATTTTGCTTTATCTTTGTCAGCATTTGATAGTTTTAAAGTTTTTACTACTTTAAAAGATGAAGAGAAGCATCTTGCTTTAATGTGCATGTTTTAATAGTGAAGTTTTATATTTTTATATGCTTTTCCACCCTCAGGATATTATTATCTGTACCCTCTCCTTGGGGAATCCATGGAGACACAATGCTCACCATAGCCCTGCATCGACCATGGAGGTATGGTCTCCAGTGGTTTTTCTTTGCTTGCGTTGCCAGCACTCACTGGCGGCCTTCAGTGGGAAGGTACAATAAGTCGCCACACTCATAGGAGTAAATCGTGATATCTCATGAGCTCTAGCCAAAAATAGTATCTCACCTCCATTTTGTGCAGTATGACCATAGAGTGAACAAAAAGAGATAATCACTAGATCTGGTTCTTGTCCCAAATGGCACTGAACTTCAGAAGTTGGTCACCAATACTGGATTCATGAGCTGGGGTTATCATGCTGAAGGAGATTGATTCCCATGCAGCAAAAATGCTCTCCTGGGGTCCTGAAATCCATTTTCTTCACAGTAAACAATCTGTGTCTCTTTCCTTGGGGTGCTGAAGATCTCAACTTGCTGGCTTAGTCCAAACTAGCTCACATCTTTTGCCCTTTTTATTAGTGTCTTGTCTCTTTATATAGGAAAGATATTTGCCCCTTGAGGTTCATTTTCTTGCTAAGACTCTTTTCCTTTACTTTGTTCTAAGTGTCATCTTTTGTGACATCTGGATTTTTAAAAATTATATGTAGTGAAATTGATTAATACATTCTGCGTGTTTCCTCTAAGTTTGGGAATTTCAAAGATCTGACATACCCCTATATTTTCTCTTTTTTTCAAGCTTTAATTAAAAATTTACATATAAATCCATCTGATGTAAATTTGGTGTATATAGGTGAAGTTTCCACAATGAGTTAAATGTGTCCCAGCACTTTAAATTCAATTGAAAAACTAAAACATTGAAAATTTTAAAATTACGTGACAACTTTTTCAGGAGGCAAAACTTTAGACTTTGTGTCAAAAAGAATCTTGGCAATCAGTTAAAACAACCCCCTCAGTTTTGTAGTTGAATGAAACAGAAGCCCAGGTCTTATATTCATAAGACCCCAGCTGGGTAAAGGCAGAGCTGAAATATGAAAGGGGGAGGAGAGGAGAACTGCATGGCAGGTACTTCTCATCTATCACTCAATCTTATATTATAGATATTATTTTCAATATTTCAATATCAATTTTCAATGATGAGGAAAATTACATTCAGAGAGTTACCCTAGTTACACTTAAGAGCTAAAATCAGACACTGAAGCTTGAAGTTGCACATATTTTTTTGCTAAATTGTACTTTGATGCTCTTTTAAACTAGGCATATTGTATCTTTATAAAGCTTTTATACATTTTCCATTGTATTGTGGAGGTATATGCTTACCTAGACTGTGAGTGCATATATACCACTCTGTAAATATTCATTAATGATTGAAGTTGATGATAACTTAGCCTAATATTCTGGAATTCAAGTCAGCCTGAAGAAATGACCATTGCATCTTCCTCGAACCCAGGCTCTTATGGAAAGAGGAGGGGTATAGCATTTATTTACCAACATTCTAAGGATACCTCTTGAAATGACATTTAAAAACAACCCTTAACTACCTTCCCTGCCAAAAAAAAAAAACCCAAAACCACACATAAAACACAAACACAAAATGAAAAAAAAACCCAAATCTCAAAACTGAACAACCAGTGGTAGGAAAGTGAAAACACACTCCTGAAAATTTTTACACAAAAGAGGAACATGCTTCTTTTCAAGGAAAATATTATACTATCTAGTTTGCTAGCTGCTGGAATGCAATATACCAGGGATGGAATGGCTTCTTAAAAGGGGAATTTAATAAGTTACTAGTTTACAGTTCTAAGGCTGAGAAAATGTCCCAATTAAAACAAGTCTATAGAAATGTCCAATCTAAGGCATCCAAGGAAAGATACCTTGGTTGAAGAAGGCCGATGAAGTTCAGGGTTTCTCTCTCAAGTGAGAAGGCACATGGTGAACACAGTCATGGTTTCTCTCTCAGCTGGAAGGGCACATGGCAAGCATGGTGTCATCAGCCAGTTTTCTCTCCTGGCTTCCTGTTTCATGAAGTTACCCGGGAGGCATTTTCCTTCTTCATCTCCAAAGGTCACTGGCTGGTGGACTGTCTGCTTCATGGTACTGCAGCATTCTCTGCTCTCTCTGAATCTCCTTCATTCTCCAAAATGTTTCCTCTTTTATAGGACTCCAGAAGCTTCTCAAGTTTGGGTGGAGACCCACCCAAATGGGTGGAGACATGTCATCACCTAATCCAGTTTAACAACCACTCTTGATTAAATCACATCTCATCTGATTACAGTTTCAAACATACAGTATTGAATAGGGATTATTCTACCTTTATGAAATGGGATTTAGATTAAAACATGGCTTTTCTAGGGGACATACATCCTTTCAAACCAGCACACTATCCAACTCTAAAACCAAAGGAATTTGAGGATAAAGTGGTTGAATTCTACTTTGTAGAACCTCAATTACTTTCAGGGTCATGAAAAGACAGCTGTTTCTCCTTAACTTGTTGAAATTTGGATAACTAAGTGTTCTAAATCCCCATTCTTTCTCCTTCCTATTGTGTGATGAGTTAGTAAGGAGAAAACATGCAATTTTTTCACTTTTCAGGTCTCTAATAAAGCCCATATTTTAAAGCAGTTATGGAACTTTGCACAGAATCCAAGTTTAAGGGCAAATTAAATACATAAAAAACTAAAACAGACAGTAATGTTTAGTTACGTGAGAAACAACTACTGAATTTCTCTCTTCAGTCAGTAACATATGCTAAATACTTAAAAAAACTCAGTATGTTTTTGCTTTCAATTTTGCTTTAGGCCTTAGTTAATACACCTTTGGCAAGAAATGTGCATGCGTAATTTAAAGTTATTGTGATGAGAATGAGCTCTAATAACTTGTCTATGAAAAAATTTATCTTTTTGCTACTGTAATAGAGCTTATCTTTCTGTCAGTTTCAGTAGCCTGACATAGATTACAGAGCGTTGCTATTTTTTTCTATCTTGAGTACTAGTAATCAAAGTCAGGATAGTAAAACCAGAAGCCACAGGCAGCCTCACATTTAGGCAGCCTGCACAGGCCCCTCGTATGCAAGAATTTTCATTTAGCAACAGCTGCCCTTAGCTAGGTGACAGGTGGCCGATGGAATGCTTGCTTCACCATCACCCCTCCTTGAGAGCCTCTTACTTCTTTGCTTTCCCCTCAACTGATGGGCTGTTGCTAGGGATAGATGTCAAGTTCCTTCTGCTTTCTCTCTTTGCTTCTCCTTTACTCTGTCCAATAACCAACTTAAACCATTAACTCAGGTCTGGTCTCTTCAGCACTACCTTCAGCTTCTTTCTCTTTTCTTTGCGGGTTCCATATCTTATTGTTGTTGTGTTTTTTGGTCACAGCATTGGTCACGAAATACTCAGGATAGGGATGAAAGTAACCTGGTTTCCCTTTGAAACGCATTTCAATGAATTGAATGGGAAACTGTTTTCCTTTTGAAATCTTACTTTCTCCTCCATATAAAAATGTCTATCACTATTTACCTTGATGTGACTTTGTGAGGGTTTGATTAGTGTCTTAGTTTGCCACAGCTGCTATGACACGATACCACAAACTGGTTGGCTTAAACCACAGGAATTTATTGGCTCACAAATTGTGAGTTTGGAGGCTAGAGTTCCAAAATCAAGGTGTCAGCAGTCCATGACTTCTCTGAAGTTCATAGCTTTCTGGAGTGGTTTACGGGTAATCAATCTCTGCTTCTGTCACATGTCCTTCTGTCTCCTCCTATGGCTTGCATTTCCATGTCCAAATTTCCTTTGCTTATAATGACTCCAGTCATAAAGGATGAAGGCCCACCCTGATTCAGTTTAGCCTTGTTTTAATCATGCCTTTGAAGATGTTATTTACAAATGGGTCCACATCCATAGGACCAGGGCTTAGGATCTGAACTTGTCTTTGTGGGGGATATCATTTGATTTAGCAAAGAAAGAAAGGAAATATCTAAAAGGCTGTGAATCCTAGAGGTTCCTACTTGTGCCGCTGGACCAGGTCTTATTTTTAGTATTTGAACAAAGTCCTTTCTTTCCAAGTCACATGGGTTGCATGTTCCTCTTTGGGGATTTGCTAAGAGTGAAAGTAACACTCTCAATCACTTGTCATTTAGACAGGATGAGATCTGAGGACAGTTGCTACAAGAGTTACACCAGCTGGCTAAGCAAAAGTGCGATGTGTGGATTGTGATTATAACACAACTTACTTTTTTTTCCTTCCTACTAGTTCCTTAACCTTTGTTTGATAAAGGGTAATATCCCCTTAATATTGGTTGAAAAACTATCTAACCCATGACTTTTCTACCCTCTCTTAAGCACTAGATAAACTTAGAGTTACCTTATGCCACAAATAGAGATTTGCTTTATAATAGGAATGTCCAGATTAGAGTTATCAAAATTGCAAACATGCCTAATGCTTTTTCCACCTTCCCCAGGTGGGTCTTTTTCTTCCTGGAAGTCTTCAGTAGGGAAGGGGTGTGGTACTTTTGACCTCTACCCTCTCCCGGTCTGGCTTCCCCTCTTCCTACCCCTGGTGAGCAGAAGCTCAGGAAGGGAGGATATGGTGGGCATAGCACAGTTTGTACCTGGCTGGTGGCTCCTTGCTCTTTAGGCTCAGTAGGTAGTTGGAGCTGGCATGTCTGGGTAGGCCTTGCAAGTAATTACTATTGATTCTTTCTCTTCTTTGTGGAGCCCTCATATGTGTCCTGTTGGGTCCTTCCTCTTTACCATGAAGCATCATCTTACTTTTGGTTGACCTCTAGTGACCCCTTCCCTCAACCTCTGGACATTAGGTGCTGGTCTCTACCTCTTCATGTCTTTACATCCCTCCGGGTGGTTCTATTGGACAAGACTGCCCCCACCCCCACCCCCAAGACCTATACTGATTCTTCCCTACATGCCTACGTTTGTCTTATGAAGAAGAATCATTCAGCTGAAGCCTAGCACACTCTGGGAATACAGGCTCTCATCCACTGCCACAGGCATTTCCTGGCACTACCACAGAAGCAGTTAATTAGTCAGCTCTTCTCCTACCTTCCAGATTTCCCTGGCAGGGTGGTGTCAGACCCCAGCCCACAGTCCACGCTTTCTCAAAATCAGGTACCAGTCCTCTCAAAATCCGTGTCATCCAATTCGGAGAACATGGTTCAAAGCTCTCTGAGTGATTCCCTCGAAGCTTTTTCAAATTCACTTGGGCTATGTGGTAGATTGAATCATGTCCTCCACAAAGATATGCTCCAGTCCTAACTCCTAGTCCTGTAGGTTTGAACTCCTTTGTAAACAGTATCTTCTAAGTTCCTCTTAAGATGATGCCTAACTGAACCAGGGTGGGCCTTAATACAGCATGAATAGAGTCATTACACACAAAGGAAATTTGGACATGGTAATATAAGCCACAGGAGGAGACAGAAAGAGATTTCCATATGACAGAAGCACAGGTTGAGTGCCAACAAGTTACCACCAAAATGCTAAAGACTTCAGAGTAGGTACGGCCTGCCGATACCTTGATTTCAGACTTCCAGCCTCTAAAGTGCAAGCTAATAAATGTCTGTTATTTAAGCCATTCAGTTTGTGGTATTTTGTTACAGCAGCCTGACAAATTAAGATAGGGTGGAAGGAAACATCTCTCATCCCTCCCCTAAAGAGGGAGGTGACATTCACAGCAACTTCCCTCTTCAATCCCTTTCTTTAATCCCCTTCTGTCTCAGTGATTTTGTTGAGTGGGTCTAATGACGTTCTTCATTCTATATTTGGGGATGAGAGAATTTGATCTCATATTGCTATCCTGACATCTACCATATTGGTGTTTCATTAGATGTGGCGTCAGGGTGCAGTGGGGGCTAGAATGGGTTCTCCCTGACTCCACGTCTGAAAACTAAAAAATTCTGCCCATTCACTTAGGAATTTTCCCTTGTGAATTGAGAGAGTAAGAAAAGGCATTTTCCTTTGTTAGCAGTGGAATACCTGTTTTCTAAAGAAGCATGTTTTGAAAATCATAAATAAATTTAACATTCTGACTTATGACTTAGACCATATCCTAGTTTCCTTGATTTCTACATGGACATCATGACATTAATAAAATCTCCTAAGATTCCATGAAATAGGCCACCACTCTGTCTTCTTTCGGGTGAACTGAGGCCCTTAAAGGCTCACAGCTCCTGCCAAGGCAGTCCTGACCTTGGTAACAGGATGTTCTATAAATTTTCAGGAAACTTATACTCTTAGGACTTCATTGTATGTACATGGTGAGAATTAGAGGAGAAATGCTCTTTATTTTGGTGAGAGAAGCAAATTCCGAACCACTGAGGATGCCAGTCTTGCCTGCCTAGCCCTAATTTGGATACTAAACCTTTCACTCAGTAGTTCAGCTCCGCATAGTTCCTGAAACAACAAGAAGCAAACTTGGGGATAAACAAGGCACTTTCTTTCAACAAGTGCCAGAAAATGGAATCTGGAGTGATCCTGTGGTCCTGAGCGTGGGATGGGCTCACCTAGATGCAGCCTCCTTACTTATCTCAACCACCTGTCACGAGGCCCGGCTGGGATTCTGTTCTGGTTCTCGACTCTTACCCCAAGGCCCTGTGGAAACCAGAGTCTGCCCTACCAGTCTTTTGTCCAGGGTTAGACTTGCCAAGCCTTGCCTGCCTTCTCTCCCCAGCTGGCTGAGATCCTGCTTCCACCAGTTGAACACCTCTCTTGCTCATTCCCAAAGCACGATGCTGATATACACCTGACACCCGGTGTATACTATTGTCCTGAGACACCCACTGCCAACTTCTAACCCACCGGATCAGATTCTATTGGTGTCAGTTCTCCCTTGAACATTGTAATGTGAATTGCAGGTCACCCTTCTGGGAACACATTTTACAACCAGATTAGTTCTTTTTAAGCCCCAGACTCAGTCAAGTTCTCTCCTACCCTCTTCCAGACTGAGGTTAGGTCCCCAGGCTAATGCCACTCCATTCCTGACAAATAAATCTTAATATCCAGATGTGAAATCCAGCTTTCTTTCCTCTAATATAAATTTATATATATCCGGCCTGTATGTATTTGTGTATTTTAAAAACAAAAATAACCACTATTTTTTTCCTAAGGCAAAATTATTCCAAAACCTCAAACATGGAGAATGTGAAAGTTTTCCCTATCATAAGTCACCTCTGTGATTAGTAATTAGCAATTTATATTGATAAAATTTCTCCAGACTTTTTTAGTACAAGTATAAATTTAAACATATATCCATTTTCAAAACAGGAATTGGACTATACTTTTCTGAAACTGGCTTTTCATTTTAACTGTAGAATTTATTGTGGATATCTTCCTGCTTTCATTTAGAACATGGACTCTCTTTTCCTTACCTTTGTCGTGGTCTATGATTTAAGTAGGAAAGAATAATTTTTCCTCTCTTTTTATAGTCTTTTTATTGGGGGGGGCATGTTTGTTAAATTATTTGTAGTGATAGGTTCTACAAAAATAGATGTTTTTTACCGAGACCACAAAATCCTTAGTGCTTTAATGATTCTGCTGATTAAGTGGAAAACACATGAAGGGATGTCAACCTGTCAAGCTAAAGAAAATGCTCTCTCTCTCCTAATGTAAATGAATTACACAAAACCTCCATCTCCCACTGCATCAAGTTACGGTGTTTCATGCTCTAAAGACCAGGTAGGTATTACTTAGCACAGTTCTTGTAGAATGTTGAACTTTTAAGACGAAGAAGCAAATTTTAAAACTGTCATAAATCTGAGTCTGGCTTTCAGGAGGCAAGAATGCTATTTTTAGTGGGTCTGGATTGCAGTCTTTCCCTTTGGTAGTTGATGATGACTGCACAGTAAGAATGAAAAATGAAACTTCTGGAGATTGGATAGCTAAAGAGATTGAAAATAACACCCAGACAGTGGAGCCTTTGGGTCACTAATTTGAATTCAGCTCAGATCAGTGATAACTATAAATGATTCTGTGTGATGGCAGTGAGGCTTGCAGAAAATGCATTCTTCATCCTTATCTATGTTAATTACATCTGTATGCTTGTTGGAGCCAGATTTAGTGGTTTTAGATTGTAATCCCCCAGAGGGCAGGGACCATATCTGCATAATGCACTTTCTATATCCTAACTCAGATGAGTGTTGGTTAAATGACTGTGATTAGTGAGACGAAGAAATGCTCTTTCTGAGATGAACTGGCTGGCGTGAAATTGTGACTACCAAGCATTCCTGTGAAATATGAGAGTGACATCCCTTCCAGTTTCTTCTGGGTGGCCTTGGAACTAGTTTATCCCCATATGTGACAAATAGTCACCTGTCAGCAAAACACTGCAGCTCATACCCTGAAATTAAAAACAGGTCCCCACATCTCTTCTTCTTCTCTGATTTGCATACATCTATTGCAGTCTGGCTCAATTCCCATCTCTTCCATCATCCTTGATCACTTCAGTGCACCTTGATTATAACATGTTATTATGAATTCCATTCATTTACCTGTGTTGATTGTTATCCTCCATTGACATTTGTCTTTTTGTGAATGTGTCCTATTTCCCTAAGTAGACGCAAACTTTTCTAGGGTCAGGAACATGTCTTCTGTTTTTTTCTAACCTCTTCAACTACTAGTTCAATGTTCGCAAAAGTAGGTGCTAATATTTGTAGACTTTATTAATATTATTGAAAAATGGAATAAAAGTGTTACTTGGAAGTTTGCATGGTCTTCTATGTCAATTGATATTAGGTGAGTTACCTTTCTTATCTGGCTTGTGTAACATCATGTTACCATACAGCTGTGCAAGTCATACACTGCACAGCTCTAGGGGGTCTATTTACATAGACCACAGCCATGGTCATAGCCTCTGATGGCTCTGAAAACTAGAGGTCAAAGAATGACAGCACCAGTGCTTAACAATAAGATAAACATTTAGTAAGCTTGATAGGCTATGCAGGAAAGAATCAGTTACCGAGGTGTGGTTACTGGACAAAGGCAGTGGATTCTTTGGCCTGACATGCTCAATAAGCAATTCCTGAGCTATCAGGGTTTCAAAGAGAGAAAGAGTTTATTACTAGGTGCATAACAGGAAAGCAGATGGCCTAGCGGCCCAAAATCTGTCTTCTCGTACTGCAGTAGTTCTGATAGTTTTATTAGAGAAAAAGATGGACAGAGTTTAGGATAATGAGCACAGTGGCTCCAGATGACATAATTAAGGGTGATCTAGTTATTGAGCATGCACAGATTGATCACATGCTTAGTCCTAGAAATTAAGTAAGAAAATGGCAGAACGAGGTCTAGGTGACTTAAAGGTCAAAGTCTAAATTACTGCACATGGTCAGTGGGCCCATTTTGGTTAAATCTAATCTTGGTTATTAAGATAACTTTGGTCTGGGCTGACCCAAGACCCTTCATTAATAAACGTTGGGGTGGTCTTTAGTGATTTGTACCTAGGTACAAATGAAACTTGGTAAGCTTTTTACAATTACAGGGGCAGGACATAAAGGTTATACCATCATCATCAGAGCTCAAGGCAGCTGGATTACAATTTAGAGATTTCAGGTATTTTCCTTTGTCTACTCAAATATACCAGAAAGCAAAAATGAATATCTATATAATGATTCAGCAATCAAAATCATCCCTTAAATCATGAATTCTCTGTTACAGTTGAGTCCTAACATACTTATTTGAGACCAATACACAAATATGATGGGAATGAACATTTTAACATGAGTGTTTCTAGCATTCCATGCCTGCTTTGCCTATCCTAATATGATTTTCTTTTTCCTTTAACCACATCCCTAGCCCTTTAAATAATTTGGTTTTTGTCAACTAGGTTCCTGGGTCTTTGTGGTACAGAATCAGGAGACTATACTAAGACAGGACTAGAAAGCAGGGAGGACAAGAGAAGGGAAACCAGTACAGGGTCCTGAGGGCTGGACTTGGTGGAGAGGTTGAGGGAGTAAGAGGCTCTGGGGCAGGCCAGGCCAGGAGAGAACTGGAGAGGAGTGGACAGGGGGTTTCAGGAAGTGCTGCAGAGGATATGCATTTGAATCCCTTTAAAGCTTGTCTGTCAGGTTAAGTCGGTTTTGCTATATTAACAAACAACCACTAAATCCCAGTGACTTAGCACAACAAAAGTTCTTTTCTTGTTCACTATCTGGTCTCCTGGAGATTGGGTGACTCTCCAGGACAAGTGTCCTCTGAGGCCAAAGGATGTAACAATACAATTAAGTTTAGCTTTCACACAAGATGGTGCAGGAAAGGGTGCAGGGCAGCTCAAACAGGTCTTGCAAGCAGGGAAGGAGAGAGCCTCTGACAGCAGTCTACAATTAGCACTGAATAGGTAGAAACAAGTTTAAATAAGCAATGGCTAGGGTCACTGAAATGTAAAGTGTGATCAAAGCGGGAACCTTCGGTGGGAAATTTGAATAAGTTAGACTATCGAATAGGCTGTAACCTCTGGAGTATCCAGTCAGTGGAGAAACAGGGAAGGGACCTGTGTGCTAGCTTAAGGAGTAAATACTGCTGCTTTAGGTTGCTCAGTGTGCCAGCCACCATTTCTTGCCTGTGTGCCCATTCTTGCAAGATAGTTAAATAAATTCTTTTCTCCTCTGCAATCGGGTGAGCATTTGTTCTCTTTCAGCTATGGCTTTCTTTTTAACAGGGGAATATGATCTTATGACCTGGTTATGACAGGGGAGGAGAGGGCATAGAGACATCCAACCACTTTTCTGAGCTTTAGCCAGTAAGAGACTTTTGCTCACAGTTCACTGCTTGGAAATGGCCCCACAGCGTGTTGACTGGGTGAGGGGCAGGGTTGGTGGGGAGGGAGTTGTACAGCAGGGGGTGAGGGTTGTTTGCTGGGAAGCATAGTCCTTCATGAGCTTGGAAGGCAAGAACTATATATATATATAGTAATGTCCACCACAGGCCTTTCAAAGGCATGGGAAAGACTGGAATTGTTTTTACTTTTGGTGACTAAACAGTATTTCTTTTAAGTGACACTTCACTAAGACTGGGCCACAAAGGGCATCGGGATTTATTCGACCTACTTATACTGAAGAAGTCAACTGTGTGCAATGAACCTTCCTTAGGAGTTTTTGAAAAACACAAAGTAGCTGTTATCCTGGTAAGTATTATAAGAGGGTTTTTTTTTCCTACTTGCTTTCTCTCTCTCTTTTTGTTTCCTGAGTGAGAAAATATCCACAGAAGCTATTATTCCCATGACTTATACAGAGGAAGTTTTAAATTTGGTTTTATTTCCTTTGCTTCCTTGATATTCATTACATTAAGCATCTTAAGATGGAGAAAAGGTTATAAATTCCCTTCAGTGTCATTAAAAATAAGCCTGTCAAGGATGACATACATGTGATGGTCATTCATGATTCCTTTGAGCTTTTGGACTCTACCAAGAAAATAAAAAGTCTACGTTGCAAATCTATGGGAGAAATGAAGCTGGCAGGATGTGTCTAATGTGATTTTTTAGCAAGTGTATTTCAGTAGAGGACAAAGGAATATAGAAGTACATCCCTTTTTCTTAGGAAACAAATTTAGGTCTTTCTGTAATCTTCTCAACAGGAACAGCTATACTTTAGGAGAGATTATCTGAATATTTGTGCCTTGACAGCATTTCAATAATTTCAACAGGTGACACATACCATTAACAAAATAAAAAAACCTGGTTGCTTTAAATGAGATTGAGAAAAGGCATGATTGACTACTTCAGTACACAATTGCATTTTCTGCATAATTAGTCATAAATTGAACATCCAAACATAGACGCATGTGTAATTAATTATGACTTATTTAAAAGCACTCGGGTTATGACACTTTGTTCTTCATTTTCTGCAAATCAAATTACTGAAGTTTTCATTTCATCTCAAACTAATTTCCCTGCATTATTTTTTACAATTTCAACTGAGATATAGGATTGATTAAAACATAAATAACTGATGCAGTGAGGTCGATACTAGTGAGGAAAGGGTGTGGAGGGGATGGTATCTGAAGACTGAAGAGTGCAGAGTTGGAAGAGCTCATTATGAAACAGGAAGCAAATTGAGGTTGGGGCTGGCAGTACTAAGGAATGGAAGATTTTTGATAATATTTCTTTTAATATCAGAATCATCTTTTTTAAAAAATGAACTTTATATATGTATATTTACTTTAGAAATGTTGTAAAGTTTACAAAAAAATCATGTAGAAAAAACGGAGTTCCTGTTTACCACCCCCATTCAGATACAGTTTTCTCTATTATTAATACTTAGTATGGTAACTTTGTTACAACTGATGAAAGAATATTTTTATGATTGTACTATTAACTACAGTCACAATTTCCATTAAGGCTTACTGTTTGGGTTGTATAGTCCTATGGTTTTTAAAAAATTTTTATTCTAGTAACATATATACAACCTAATATTTTCCCTTTTAACCACGTTCAAACATATAATTCAGTGGTGTTAATTATCTTCACAAACTATATTTTTTAAAGCATTGCTTTAAAAATGTAGTGGAGTAACATATATACAACTCAAAATTTCCCATTTTAACCACTTTCTTGCACGATTCAGTGGTATTAATTACATTTACAAGATTGTGCTGTCATCACCCACATCCGTTACCCCAACTTCTCATTGCCTCAAATAGAATTTCCTAGTGTTTGTGACAGAGTTATCTTAGCAAAAGAAAGAAGCCACATCAAGAGAAATAATACAGATGAAGTCTAATGGTTAAGTGATTAAGATGCGGGACTGAAGCTAACATTGCCATCTTTTAAAACATGTTCTGTGAAATATTCTGTCAATGGAGGAATATTTTATTTTTAGCAGATTTAGCTCATGTGGGTCCCAGGCTGTGTCTCCTTTCTAACAGAGTCCATTTGTTGTGAGAGGAAATTTGAGATGTATCGTCTGCACACGTGTTTTGTCCACATTACTGCCTTTTTTTGAAGGCTGAGAGATGACACCTTGATGTATATGTCTATTGTAAGTGCTGTTTAACTGTTGGCATTACTTTTTCTGGATTGATCAGTCACGAAAGCTAAGCAATTTGTACCTCCATCTGCTTACATTGTACCTACAATAAGCATCTCCGTATTAGACTCCAGGTCAGTGTTTTTTAACCTTTTCCATTAAGCATCCCTAAAAGTGTGGAAATTGAGTCAATATCTCTGGAAGTTTGGGGCCATATTCCAAACTGGCCTTCTCAAAGATGGGAAAATTCCTTAAAGTATACTGTTTCATGTTAGAAATTCATTTGAATTTTTTATTCAATAACATATCTGTGCTGGTTTGAAGCTGTTATGTACCCCAGAAAAGCCATGTTCTTTATCCTAATCCTATCTTGTGGGGACAGACCTATAGTTTGGGTGGGATCTTTTTGATTAAGTTGTTTCTATAGCGGTGTGACCCACCCAGTTGTGGGTGGGGCCTTTTGATTAGTTGGTTTCCATGGAGATGTGTCTCCACCCATTCAAGATGGGTCTTAATCCACTTACTGGAGTCCTTTAAGAGGGAGCCATTTTGGAAAAATCTTCATTTCATTGGTTAATAAGACGTTGAATCTCTCAACTGTGGACTCCAGATAAATGATGGAGATTGAGAACAATACACTGGTTTTGACATTCAGGCAATTTCTCTTCTCAATATTTTAAGAACCCCAATTCATAAATATCTGGGTTTAAATATTTGCAGACTTTCCAGTCTTTTATGAGCTATGTCAGTGATTCCCAAGAATAGGTTCAGAGCGTTTTCATACCACTGGTGATGATATTTCAGTAGTACCTTCTCACTGAGAGCTGGTTACATCTCTCCTGTGATATGGTTGCCTGAAAGTTTCAGATCCGTTTTTACCACCTCATTGAACATTGTGAGGTCAAGAAGCAGATACTTTGGGGTGAGGCAATCTTGGAGAACAGTGCCTGCTATTACAGTCAGATTGTGCTTTCTAAAAAAAAAAGTTGTGATAACAAGGCAACATTTCCCGTTTTAACTACATGCAATGGTTCTGATGGATTTTACTGGTCCACCAGTATTGCTGGTGCTCATGTCCATACCTTCCTTCCCTGCCCCATAGCAGATTCAGCTTAAAAATTCACATTATCTAGTTGGAAATTTCTTCACCAGGTAGGATATTATGAATCTCATTAAGTGCTTTGAAATTCAGCATAGGACTACTTCATTACAAAAAGAGGAAATAAAAAAAAAATTATAGGGCAAAATCCTTTAACTCTATGCTCTTTTTGAACTGTAAAGCAAAAAGAACTTGGTTAATCCCAGGCTTTCAATTAATTAATTATCAAAATGTGTGTTTGGATCACATTAAAGTGTGACTTATATAGACAGAGGCCTTTGATAAGGAAAACTCTTCTGTCCCTTTTTTACCCTATACACATTCAGCCATGTCCGTAGTGCAGGGATTTGTCAGTGCAGTCTCTTATCATGGGATTGATGAGAATAGGGCAGTATGTCCACCTTTACCCACACCCAGTTCATAGGAAACTTCCCAAATGACCCTGTTTGTTTTCACCGTGGTCAGGGGGCAAGGTTTTCCTTTTACATCCCAGGCCACACCCAGTCTCCCACCTTTGATTTCAGAGGACATAAAAATGCTTAGAACTCTTGGGTAAGTATCCTCCCTAATAAGTCACCTCACCTTAAGGACACTTCTATTCCTCCATTCCTTAGTTCTCAAGACTGAAAGTCCTTCTTATCGTTCCCATTTTGAGGACTTCTGGAAGTCCTCCTTCTTTTCTAATTCAAATGTGTCCTCTGCTTACTGTTTCCTTCTCCTTCCCCTTTTTTCTTCTAGTGTTTACATGGAAAGGATTTATGCACAGGCTTCTTTCAGTTCTGTTACCAGTTTTGCAGATATTTGTTCTGCTTCTTTTATGCTTTGGCTCTAAGTCCCTCAAGTGTAGCAGAGAAAGCAGAGGGGAAAACAGACCCTTAATTTTAACAGATTAAGATTTCAGGATATAATCATGTTGCAGTATTCAGTTTCACCAAATTTTCTCCTGTTAATTCTAAAGCGATTTTGAGACTGACATTGAAGGATGTCTCTAACAATTCTTTGCTTGAAAATGAAAGATAATTTCATTATCTTACCACTAGCCAACTCTTTGCTTTATCTGTAGCTACTTTCAGTTCCCTGGGACTTAGCTGAACAAAGTTTGGAAGCTTCTAAAGATCTCGAGGGCCCCTTAGAGTTCTGACAAATGGTCCTTGGTTCTTTCTTGGAGATAAGAAGAACACTACTCTTTCTTGCCTTCAGTTAGTTTTCTGTAGGGATAGTCTTGTGGTGATTCCAGATACTACTGTTGACCAGTACACTGGACTTTGCCTGAAAATAAAGACCACCTCTCTTCCCTAAATCAGAGGCCCCATATTGGGAAGGCACCTTTAAAACTGCTAACAGGGAATATAGTGTTTTCAGGAGGAGAACGACAGGGAGGAAGGTCTATGAGTGATCATCAATCACTCTAGGAGTTCTGACCTGACAAGTGCTCTCAAGCCTCCTGACCCGATGCAGCTCAGCCCTGGGCTTTGCATCTCTGAAGCCAGGGTCTTAGATGTCTGGATCCGGATAAGAGCAAGCCAGAATCAAGGTTTTCCTTTAATAATAAGAGCCCTTCACACCCTGCTGACTCAAATCAAAGGATCTACATCAGTTTTCACATCTCACTGATTATTTTGTATATGGTGCTGCAGGTTCATTTAGGCTCAAAATTGCACCCATATATTTCCCACTTTCCATGATCTCTTTTGCTTCATTTGCTCTTCTGAAATATTTCCAATTATTTGGGTACCCAATTGTTCGTGAAACGTTGGCTCAGTTTGTGCCAAAAGGCATTTTTAGGATAAAAAGATTTATAATCATCTTATCGTCATGTTGTTATGCTGATTTTGAAAAGACCTGATCATTTCATCTCATTGAGATGGTAAATGATTTCCCCCCTTTCCAAATTTTTAAATATCTTTTTTAAAGATCTTTTAATAATTTCTTTTCTGTGGTTGATGAGGTCTTTACTGATGAGTTACAACAAGAGAGTCTTGTATCAGATCGTCCGGTTCCTGGGGAGCTTAAATGGGATGACTAAGCCTCTAGTGCATCCAGAGATTGAATCCGATTCAACTGGCACTGCAAATATTCTTACTTGATGATGGTATCAATCAGAACTGAAGTGTCATCCACATTTAGGGTCTGGAGGCAAATCTTTTTTGGCCTCCTGTTACAGTCTCTGACATCCTACATTTCTTTATATATTAAATGGGGCTGCCTGATAATAACCCACACACTCTCATTGTCTTAGAGGAAATTGTGTTCAGACTCCCCCTCGTTGGTGTGTAGGATCTATGTTATTTCATCATTTACCTGATCAATTGATGCTTGACATGAGCGGAAGGGCCCAAGTGATAGCACTAATGACAAAATGTCTAGCAAAGCTTGCATCCTATAGTGCTCGGGGACACTGCTAATATACGGTGTGCCTTTGTGCAAATTGCAAAATGAATCTCCCTCTCCAGGCAGATGAATTACAAAGACACCTCTTCCTCAGGGTGGGTACTGCCCCTCCCAAGGGTTGGGCTGGATTTCAATCCCTTTCAACTCCTCTACTTGGTGTCTTTGTGAGGTGTTCAAAGTGCACCTGCTCGAGGTGGGATCTGTTAGTGCTCCTGTAAGAGTTTTGCAAGAATTCCAAGATACCACAGGCATACAGGAGGCCAGAAGCCAGATCGGTTCAAAGGAGGGGAGAAGGCAGTAATGCCAGATTCCTTCTAGTATTACTACAAGGTGCTGAGGGAATGGTGGAGTTTGAAACTGGAGGGTTTTGAGAACCATGGCGATGGGCAAAGGGCTTTTTCCTCCTTCTGTAAAATTTGCTTGGAATGCCAGTTTGGAGTCTGAAAGGAAACATCAAAGCCTTGGCTTCCATGTTGTCCATGTCTGCTGTCTTAGCTTTCCCCAGGCCTAAAGGGTCATGCTACTGAAAACAATTCAATTTTTTTTATATTAGCCACTTTCAATGCTTAAAATGATGAAGTCAGGCATGTGTAAATCTAAGTGAGATTTGAAAATTTTCTCCTTTCCCTGTTTCTTTTCACTGTGTTACTCTACCTCTTCATTTTCTTCTAACTTCTCCTTGCCTTTCCTACCAGACTTGGGTCTTATCTTCCAAAACCTTCCTCTGATTATTCCAGTTCCAGCACACTTCTCATTTCTCTGAACCTCAGTTATGTTTTAATCTATACTTATATTTATTGTTCTCAAACTTTTTTATGTATTTAAATCTTTTCCCTCCCTAAACTGTCAGTTTCTTGAGGGCAAGCACTGTACATCTTCATACTTGTCTCCAAGGTGTCTTGCAAATAGGAGTTGCTCACCAGATCTTTAATCTCTGGATTTAACTAGTGCTGGTATTGAAAACTTCAATATAGTTACAATTTCCAACTATTCATAATCATTGAGAATGTGATATATTATGGAAAACAAGACAATACACGACACTAAAAATCTCCTAGTGAATTATTTCCACTTGCAACCCCATAGAGCCTTCAGTCAGAGCTTCTTATATGCAGCAGACTTAACCTGTCTGCACACCAGCACCCTCCTTTGCCAGCAGTCTGGTTGGAGTTCTAGTGAATCGAGAAAGAATGAAAAGGAAGGCAGTAGGAAGGCGAAGAAGGAGACACTAAAGGTCTAGATAATTTACCAAGGGGAGAGCTATCAAGTGACAAGGCTGATGCTCTAATGAGCATCTTAAAGTTGTACAATAAAACATTGGTTGTATAGAATTTTAGGGAATGATTCATTTTGGGCAACTAAGCTTTCTATATGATTGGGAGACTAGCTTTTTAAGTATGAAAACGTGTTTATTTTAATCATTTGGGATGGAAATATTTTGAAAATGTATTACAGACTTTTGGTAGACCTGACTCACTAACAAATTCCCCTTTCTCTGGAAGCACATTCTCAAATCATAGGCCTGGGCCCTGTGTTAGTTATCAACTGCTACGTTACAAATTTCTCCAAAATTTCAAGGCTTAAGGCAACAAATACTTATCCTCTTATAGTCTCTGTGAGTTGGATACCCAGGTGTGGCTAGCTGGTGTCTCTGGCTCAAGGTGTCACGTGAAGTTGCTTTCGGCTGGGGCTGTCATCTCACCTGAAGGCTCAACTGGGGTGAGGATCCACAGCCAAACTCAGTCTCATGGTTGCTGGCAGGCCCTGGTCACGTGGGCTTAGTTCAGGGCGGCTTCATGAAATGGAGCAGGACATGGTGAGGACAAGTGATCTAAGAGAGTACCCATGCCTAAAATAGAAGCCATGGTCTTGTTATCAACTGATCTTGGAAGCAACCTCCCGTCTTTTATATATATATATATATATATATTTTATTAATTGGAAATGAGTCAGTAAGTCCAGCCCACACTCACAGGGTGGGAAATAACACAAGGGTATGAATATTAAGGAGGAAGGGGAGGGATCCTTGGGAGCCATCTTTGGGGCAGTCTACCACAGCTTGTGGCCATGTTTTCTTAGACTGCTTATTGGCTGGTTGTTTTGAGCAGGGCTGGAGAAAATTCTCTCTCCTGGGAATTTTAGGGAAATCTGGATACAATTAGCCAATCTCTGCATGTAGCTAGTCCTGAATTTGCACCCTCCCTATTGCCCAGGGAGAGAGAAAACCGATTTGCTGAGGGAATGAAGTAGATGTGCATAAAGAGACACAGAAAAGGCATGGGAAGAGAGTGTTTCCTGGCTTCCCATCTGTTCTTTTGCTTTTGGGTTCCATGAGACACTCTGTAGGCTTTTTCTTTTTTTTTCTTTTTTTAAATTAGAATACTTATATGTTTATAGACCAATTATGCATAAAATAGATTACCCTATACCATCCTATTGCTAATACCTTGCATTGGGGAGGTACATTTGTTATAATTGATGAAAGCACATTTTTATAACTGTACTTTTAACTATAGTCCAGGGTTCAATTTAGGATTTCATTGTTTATATTGTACAGTTCCCTGGATTTAAAAAAAAATTATCTTACTACCATACATACCACCTAAAATCTCTCCCTTTAACCACATTCAAATATATAATTCAGTGCAATTAATTATGCTCAAAATGTGGTGCCACCATTCATTACCAAAACTTTTCCATCATCTCAACTTAAAATAAATATTTCCCTGACTTCCCCTTTTTCAACCTAGCTCATCATAGTTCTGCTATTTGCACATAGACAGTCCCTCTCTGCCATCTTAAAAATAATATAATAAACATAACTTATTTTTCATCATTGTGGCCCTTAATTTCACCAACATTTAGTGAATGCACACTCTGAGCAAAATACAGTCACAGACAATGGGAAAACAGCAATGCACAAGAAGGGCAAAGTCCCTGTGACCATGCTTCTTACTGTGTAGCTCATTATTCCTAAGCTGTGATGCAGAACCTTAAGATTTATTGAGCTGAGTGAGATTGTTTGTTTCCTTCTATGTCGAATAGTCCCATTCTTTTGTGCCTTTTAAGGTTCTGTCTCTATATTTTATAAATTTTCATTATTTTTCCTTGGTGACAAATTTTTTTTGGGGGGAGTTGTTATTTTATTGCAGACTTAGATATGAGACAACCAATATTGTTAGAATTATGTGTGAAGTAAGAGTGAATAGTTTGAGAGTTGTACATATATCTAAGTTTATCTATCTTTATGTTCAGTAACCTTTCTTGCCTGCTTCCTGGCTTTCAACAATGTCCTAGATTAATGAGATTTCTGGAGACATTCCAATGTATGTTTTCTTTAAAGAAATTACACTCTTTTTATATAAGCAGATTTCTAGGAATATAATTTTCAACCAATTTTATTATGTTATCCACCTTCTCTCACATCCAGCCTGCTAAGAGAAGGTATCCAGGTTATAATTTCATTTTTATGGGAAATGAATCTTTAGAGAACACATTTTATCTTGTCAGCACTTGAATCCAAATGTCTTTCTCACCTTTTCACCCTAAAATATCAGTTTGCATAAGACACACAGCTGCAAGCATTCAAAGTGACCATGGAAGGAAAAGCAGACAAGTTATTCATTAGCTCTCTAAACTGGACCCCTAAACAAAGGAATCATCCTTCTCTCCTATCTGATGTTTCCCAAAGAATCTATGTCAGTAATGGATAAAAAAAAAAGAAATTACAATGAGAGGTTATGCACTTATTTCAGTGACCTGTCAAATCTCAAAATATTTGGAAGGTATGTAATCACTGGCTAGGATTATACCTAGCAAATAGAAAATGGAATTCTCATTCAGCAAATATTCACTCCTTTCCCTTTCCCCATGGGGTGTAGCATGCTTTCCAGCTTTGCTGACTTTGGAATTGGCCATGTGAATTTACTTTGGTTAAGCTTTGCATGGAGGTGATACAGGCAGAGGCTTTAGATGTCCGTTGGAGGATGGCTTGTCCCCTTGTGTCCTTTGATTGTTGGGAGAAGAGAAAACCCAAGATAGCCATTGCCCTTTCAGCCTGGGTCCCAGATTGAGACACAGACCATACCCAAACCCCACCTGAATTCTGGACCAAGACACCCAACTTAGCTTAAAGCAGAGACACCCACCTGACCTATCACCCACAGAGAGTAAAGTACATTGTGTGCTGCTATAAGCCACTGAGTTTTAGGATAGTTTGTTACACAACTTTACTGTAGCAATAGTTGCCTAGCAAAATTCAGAGGGACAAAAAATAGAGTATTGTGGTAGATAGAATATATTTATCATCGGGTGCCTGGAAACAGTGAATGTGACCTTACATGGCAAAAAGGGACATTGCAGATGTGATTAAATTAAGAATCTTGAGATGGAGTGATTATCCTGGAATATCTGGGTGGGCTCAATATAAGGGTGAGGTAGGTGAGTCAGAGGAAGAGAAGGAGATATGATGACAGAAATGAGGTCAGAGTGATGCAGCTACAAGCAAAGGAATGCCGGTGGCCTCTAGAAGCTGTAAGGGCAGGGTATGGATTCTCTCTTAGAGCCTCTAGAATGAAAACAGCAAAGCTGACACCTTGATTTTCACCTTGTCAGATCCATTTCAGACTTGTGACCTCCAGGACTATAAGATAATAAACTTGTATATATTTTTTAGCCACAAATTGTGGTAACTTGTTACAGTTAGAAAACTATTACAAGTATTTTAATATTAAATAGATATTACAATTTCTCTCCCTGTTAAAGAAAAATAGTTATACTGAGAACAATATATTACAAAATCCTCCTGCTAATATATTCAGGATGTATAATTTCCTGAAGTCAACCACTTCAGTGTATTTCCATTAACTTTTCATTCACAATGATTGAAAAATCGAGATGGCGGCTTTATTTTAAAAGCAGATTATGAAAGATCATCCCAAGGGAGGATAAACTTTACCACGCAATAAATCCTTTAAAATCCATATTAGCTGGATGTGGGTGAGGAGGGGTTAAACTGACCCAGTTAATGAATTACTAAAACTATAAGGTATTTTATAAGAAATACATATTTATTGATTTATTATATCTAAAATTACATTAAAAAGAGCCAGTAGAGGTTCCTAGTTTTTCATGTTTTAAAAATGCACCTGCCTATATCTCATCTGTAGAAACTCAGAAAGGACAAAAGGGGTTAGGGATTGGGGAATATGTATTTAAAACCATTGTTTTAGTTTGAAAGTTGCTGGAATACAATACACCAGAAACAGAATTTAAAAAAGGGAACTCTATTAAGTTGCAAGTTTACAGTTTTAAGGCTGTGAAAATGTCCAAATTAAGGCAAGACTATGAAAATGTCCAATCTAAGGCATCCAGGGAAAGATACCTTGGTTCAAGAAGGCGGATGATGTTCAGTGTTTCTCTCTCAGCTGGGAGGGCACGTGCTAGCTTTCTCTCCAGGCTTCTTCAATGGCTTCCCTGGGGCTCTGTCCATTCTGTTAGCTCTGTCAGTCTGGTGGCTTTTGTGGCTCTAAAGTTTTTTTCCAAAATGCTTCCTTCTTAAAAGGACTCCAGTACACAACTGCACCTTGAATGGGTGGAGACACATCTCCATGGAAACCATCTAATTAAAGGTTATCACCTACAGTTGAGTGGGTTACATCTCCATGGAAACAATCAAAAAGCTCCCACCCAGCAATACTGAATGAGGATTAAAGAACTTGGGGTACACAAAAGATTCAAACTGGCACAATCATTATTTACAATTTTCAAACAAAGAAACATTAAAGTATGGAATGATTTCTCACCTTCCCTAGATTATATAGTCTCACCTAATTTAATATTACACACTCTGCAATATTTACTTTAAGCATTTAAAAAATTTTTATAATGAACAATTTCAACTATTAAAGTAAAGATAGTATAGTGAACCCCCATGTTCTATCACTTAGTTTCAATAATTACCAACCATGCTAGCTTGAAATTGTTATGTACCCTAGAAAAGCCATAATCCTGATTCAATATTATAGGGTTTTCCATGGAGATATGACACACTCAGTTGTGGGTGTGACCTTCTGATTAGATGGAGATGTGACTCTGTCCATTCAAGGTGGGTCTTGATGATTTTCCTGGAGTCCTTTAAATGGGGAAACATTTTGGAGGAAATGCAGAGCTGACCCAGACAGAGATGTCTGGCAATGCAGAAGAAAAATGCCCCTGGGGAAGTTGTTTGAAACCAGAAGCCAAAGGACCAGCAGACACCAGTCACATGCCTTCTAGCTGACAGAGTGTTCTGGATGCCATTGGCCTTTTTTTGATTCAAGGTATCTTTCTATGGATGCCTTAGTTTGGACATTTTTATGGCCAAGTAAAATTTAAGTAAATTTGTAATTTGTATAAGTAAAACTTAATAAATCCCCTTTAAAAAAGCCAACCCAGGCAGTATGATGGTGGCTTAGTGGCAGAGTTCGTGAGCTGCCATCCTGGAGACCCAGGTTCATTTCCCGGTGCCTGCCCATGTGAAAAAAAAAAAGCCAACCCATTTCTCTTTGGGCTGCATTAGCAAACTAAAATACCAATCCATGGCCAAACTTGTTTCACCAAAACTATCTCCCATTCTCCCCGACCCCACTGGATTATTTAAAGGCAAACCCCAAACATATTTTTAAAAACAAATATTCCGGTATGCATCATGAAATGATAAATGAGTCTTTTTAAGAAACATAGTCACATTGGTAACATAAATCTTAATAAAACTAATAATAATTTTCCATATGTTCACAAAACCAATTCAGATTTTGGGAAATACCTCTTTCTAATAAGCACCACAGGAGATTCCATGGTTGGGAATCACTGCTTTAAGGACTATTTTCTTAGGTGGTATTACAGGGGTAAAAGAGAAGTTTTTGGAGTTAGAATATGCCCAAACTCAGATTGTTTTTTGACCTGTTTCATGCATTCATACTGAATGCTTGTTGACATTATTTATTAAATGCTTACCGTATATTATGGAAGGAGAGTTGTAGAGAAAAAGTGTGAGGTGTGATATTGGAGAGTGAATCAGGATCCCCACAAAAGCCATGTTTAAATCCTCACCCCTGGTCTTGCAGCTGTGAATCCATTTTTAAACAGGGCCTTTGAAGATATAATTAGTTAAGATGTGGCCATGAATGAGGATGAGCCTTAATCCTATATGACTGAAGTCTTGATAAATAAAGAAAATAAGACACAAGGGAAAAAAGTCACGGGGAGAAGCAAGAAGCCAGAAGTTAATGGAACCAAGAAGAAAAAAAAGGAGATGATATAACCATGTGTCAGAAAAGCCAAAGAATTCCAAGACTCACCAGTAGCCAGGCCCCAAAAGCCACAGTCTTTGAGGACAAAGCACCACTTTGCTGACACTTCGATTTTGGACTAGGCTCAAAACCATGAGCCAATAAATTCCCATTGTTTAGCCAGCCATTATAATGTATTTGTTTTTGCATCTGGGAGATTTAAACATATGGTTTCTGACCTCCTGGAGATTACAAGATGAACAAAGCAAGGAGAACTGGCTGGAAAGAGCTGTGGAAGCACCTTGGGTAGAGACCAAGAGTCAGAGGCATACACAACTGCCAGAGCAGGTAGAAACTTGGCTTCAGGTTCAGCTAGTAGGACCTGGAAGTCAGGTCAGAACCAGGCGGTAGGTTAGGAGTCTAGGCTGGAGGACACAGGGGTGAAAAATCCCAGTGGGGAGACTTGAAACATGGTAAACACTTTCCAGAAGCCTGGCTCCAGTATCATGCCTTGCCAAAAGCTGTTTGAGATCTTGGCATTGCGTGCGTACATGCACACAGATATAAGTGTGGGTATAAGTATTGCATATACCAGATGTAAGTATCTTGCCAAGGAAGGAAGTGATCTCAAAGTGGGCCAGAAGTGGGATCCTAGAACAGATCTCTGACTGAAGAGGACACTGTGGGGCTGGGGATAAATTCATTCTTTCTGGTCATTACTAGAAATGGCTGCAGGTATGCATCCTGCTCCTGAGGTAGTTCTGAGCTACTCTTTGGATGATCCTACTCTTTAGAAGGGAAGCAATCTGCTGTCACTGTAGACAGCTACCTGCCTTGTCCGTTCTTGCTCAGACCCCCATCCTTCATCGTGTAGGCTGCTGGTCCCAGTGATTTAAAGGTGTTTATATGAAAAGTGCACCCCAGGAAGAGAAGGGGTTGAAAATGGGCCACCCCTTCCATAAGCATGGCTTCCTTTGCTGTGGCTCCATTTTTGGACAAGCTCCTGGCACTGAACCAAAGCCACAGGGGTCTTTGGGCAAGTCAGAATTGGAGCCCAGAGCTCCAAGTCCAAGGCCTCCTGGGACTCCAGTTCTTCCTTTCTACATACAAAGTTGAAGTAGTTACTGATTAAACATGCCACTGAGATGTGTAATGAAAAGCTAATAATTGTTTTCCTTTCCTTTTAAAGAAAAACACCACACTCAGACACCAATTTACAGATATTTTCAGTTAAAATGTCACATAATATTTGTTATATCAGCAAGAGAATGGAAATTGAGTTGGCAGTGAAGCATTGCAGTGACAACTGTTACCTTGGAAACTGACGTAAGAAATCATAATTACAATTAGCAAGACTCACACAAAGTATACATAAATATTCGTGTGCCAGAGAATACTGTCACGAACATCAGACAGCAGCGTAAGCTGTCAGGCTGTCACTTCTTTCTCTTTGACATGTCCTTGTAAATATTAAGGTTCTGTTAAGAGATATTCCCACTTTTGAATTTAGGTGAACATATTTCTTTATGTGCTGGTTTTGGGGATTGTAACATAATGACATTTGACATACAGCAGATTACCTGGGAGCTTCAACTGACCCTTAGTTGAAGTAGGACTCATCCTGAATGGACTCTTAAACAAAGCCTGATCTCAGAAGAAAATAAGGCAATTGTAAATAATAAATGGCGCTGCACTACAATTACAAGGGAGCATTGGAGAAAAGCACCCCATATAGAAAGAATGGCTAAAATGTGTGATTTAATCATCCACTGCTATTGAACTCATAGTTTCTTCTTTATTGCCATGGGAGTGCTTCCTTTGATTCAGAATTCACTGTCAAATTGAAAAGAGTCAGAGGAAGAGTGAGTGATAGATTTGTTCACACTTGGACATACCAGGAGTGTCCTGTTCTCTGTGGTTCTTTCACGGACGAGGGAGAAAAGACAGTTCAGTCAGGAGTACGTGTGAGTCTAAATTCTTGCTTGCTTGTGGGAACAAATCTCTGAATGTAAATATATCTTCATAGCAGAACTATTATTATTTTCAGGGCCATAGGGCATGCCAAAACTCCATTCTGCTGTGTACTAAGTAGAGTTTTCTGTTCGGCTTGTCTGAGCATGCTGGCTGCGTGGGGCTTTCCAGACAAACATATGTTGTGACTGTTGCCATGATGTGAGGGGCAACAAGGGGAAAAAATGCTGATATGCTTCCTTTGAGAGCAGAGGTCTTGACCTGAGCTTGAAAGAAGTCTGTTAAAATGCATGAAAGAAAAGATACTATAGCATAGGCACTAAAGCAATGCGAAGAACTCATATTCCATGCAATGATGTCTGTGGGGAGAGTATGGGAGAGAAACATTGGAAGCAAGGACTGCGGACAACTGGCAAACTGCCTCACTTCTTGTCACATCAAATCCTGCACATGAGCTTTCCACTTGAGCCCTGTTTTCTCAGCAACAAAGGTGAAGTCCTCCATTGTGCACCTCTCTAAACTATGAGTTGTGAACTCACACAGGCTGTCTGGATGATTCTCCTCTTAAGAAAGGATCATATCTGCTGGAACAGAAGAAAGCTCCTGTGCTTTGCCTTCTCTTCTTCAGCCCCTAATGCTCATCGTGCCAGTCTGCCTGCCTCAGACAACAAAAGGTGACTGGCATTATGCAAGGTTCAGAGAGTCACAAACAGGTAACAAATGAGACAGTTGAAGGGTGTTAGGTTTCCCACACCACAATTCCATCCAATGTAGAGACAGAAACTTGGGCCAGTTAAAATGAGAGCATCGTCCACTACTTTCTCCTGCAATTGGATTTGCAATCACTTATTTGAAGTCCGACACTGCATTAGGTCCCTTAGGAGAGACTAATGGGTCATGACAGGACTTCTTCCTTGAGGAAGACTTAAGATCTAGTTGGGAAGAAGGGATTAGGAGACACAAACAGTAAAGCACATGGTATAGATTTTCACTAATGTGAAAATGTTGCGCTCCATGGAATTCAATAAGGGGGTATGTGGTAAAGGCTGGAATTATTGGAAAGCCTTTGAGAAGGTGGCACTAGGGAAAGATCTGGCATATTGGTAAAACTTGTAGAAACAGACTGTGTGTGTGTGTGTGTGTGTGTGTGTGTGTGTGTGCATGTACATGGCATGCAGAGGGAGAATGGGGCTGGAGAGTGCCAGGAGGTAACAAGTTTGGGGAAAGAGCCAAGGAGACTAAATCAAAGCTTGCTGCTACCATTGTGCTTTAAGATTTTACCGGTCTTTGTTAATGCAGCACTCCAAACAATATCTCTGGGCTTTGACTTCTCTCCAGAGCTCCACTTCCTTTTGGAAATTTCCATCCACACAACTCCCTAGCTCCGCTCTGAATGTGACCTGAGCATTTTAACTCTCTCAACAGCTCTTCTATCTTGACTTTCATATTCTTTTCTTTTTCTTTTTCCTTCTTCTCCTCTTTCTTTTCAACACTCCCTTTACTAGCATAAGAAAACAAACTTTTACTTGTGATTTGGTCAGAACCCCCAAGTTTCTGGCACCACTATGGCAATAAACTATAGAGTCTACAAATATAATCTTATGTATCTATGATCAATTTTTAAATAATGTCCTCAAGGTAACACAAGATTCCAAACTGTCTGGAAAAAACCCACTAAAGTGTCAATAATTAAGGTCTACTACGTCCTTCATACTTTACTATTGTTTTAAAGTTATGCTTTTTAGAGAAATATATGTGCATGTGGTTAGACCAAAAGAGTTTATGATGAAAAGTAACAATCTTTCAACCTACTCTCTCTATCACAGTCTCACTCCCTTGAGGCAACCTCTTAAATTCAGTCATTTTGAGTTTCGGTCTTCTACTGATTATCTCCATTCTTCTAAATAATATACCTTCATTTCTTGGTTTTCTTTAACCTTTAGACAACATATGTTGATTTTCAGCCATGAAAGACCAGGGCTCTTCTTTTTTCGCATGGGCAGGCACCAGGAATTGAAGCTGAGTCTCCAGCATGGCTGGCGAGCAGTCTGCCTGCTGAGCAACCATGGACCACCCAAGACCAGGGCTCTTAATTCACTTTTATTATACCCTACCTTCCCTCCTCTGTGCTATTTGACCTTTACATTGCTATTTTTGAGTTATTTTATTGGATAACATTGTAATATTAGGTGCTATACTTATATCTGTTTCCCTTTTATCCCTTTTATTCCTTATCTCAATAGAATTCCTTCTTTGCCAAATTCTACCTTGTCTGAGCCATGCTTTCACTTGTAAATTGTCCAGATGTTTAACATTTACTTTTTGTTCTGAAAACAAAATTAACTCTTAGGCGCTTTCACTATAGGCTAAAAATGTAAAAACCAACATATACGTTATTATAATTATATGAATATTGTTCTCTGTGAAGCCAAGTTGTGTGTTGGTGTTTTATTCCTTCATGAGCCTGGTAATATGCTTGCTAAGCCACTCAAGATTCTGTGGTTGTAGCTTCAAGGTCAAAAGTTTTCTCTTTCTTTATATTCCAACATTGCTTAAAGTCATAGAATACTTCATAATTGGATGATGAATTTTTAAAATATCTTTTGATCATTGTTTCTGTTGCCTTTTTTCCCTGACGTTTCTAGTGGACTTATCATTCCCATTCATACTTAAAAGACTAAGTAGCTGATATGGATTCCGTTGCATTATGGAGGTAGGTCTCCTACTTGATCACAGTGTATGGGTCAGGGGTACATCATTGGCAGATTTATCTCTGGAGTAAGCAGAATTTTTGTTGGGGATAAATGCTGGGTTGCCTGTAGCAAAGGAGAGAGGAGGGGAGCTGATACTTCCTAATACTGTTAGCGTATATTAGAGATACACTAATACACTCTTTTGAGTTTAGACATTCAAAGAATCTGCCTGTTAGCCTCATGTTTCAAAATTCCCCTGTGTCTTAAATGCCTGCTCTAAATGTGGATTCTTGCTGGGGCTACTTCGGACAGATCAGATTCTACCTCCTCTGTGGCCCTTCGTTCAAGTGTTTTGGGCTGTAATTCCTTGCCTCTGTCTCATCTTTCAGGAGACTCCTGTCTATGTTTCGCTTCCAGAAATTTGTGGAAATTGCTCATCTATCCATTATCTGCTTTCTCATATTTCTGTTGTTGTTGTTCCTGTTCTTTGGAAGGTTCAAAAAATGAACAGGCATAAAACCCATCCTTTGAAAAGGCCAGTTATATTTCTGGCTATGGCATCACTTTTATCCTTTTACCTCTAAACATTTAAGCCTTTGTATTAGTTTCTTATGGCTGTTGTTACCAATCACAACAAACACAGTGACTTAAAACAACACACATTTAATCTCTTATGGTTCTGGAGGCAAGAAGTCTGAAATGAGTCTTACCAGGCTATGACCAAGGTGTTAGCAGATCTGGTCCTTCTGGAGCCTCTAGCAAAGAACCCGTTGCTCCTTGCCTCTTCCAGCTTCCTTAGTGTGGTTGTTTGAAGCTGTTATATACCCTAGAAAAGAACATGTTCTTTTTTTTTTTTTTTGCATGGGCAGGTACCAGGAATTGAACCTTGGTTTCTGGTATGGCAGGCGAGAACTCTGCTACTGTGCCACCATTGCCCACCCAAAAAGGCCATGTTCTTTTATTCCATTCCTGTAGGTGCAGACCTACTGTAGGTGGGAACTTTTTGGTAGATTATTACAATTGAGATGTGACCTACATGATTCAAGGTGGGTCATAATCTTCCTACTGGAGTCCTTTATAAGAGGAAAAAACACTCAGCAGCTAGAGATGAAATAGAGAAGCTCACAGAGAAGAGAACCAGAAAGCTGAGAGAAGGAGCCATTGAAGCCAGAAGCTGAAAGCAATGGAACGTGGGAGAGAAGGACCAGCAGATATCACCAGAGGAGACTCAGATGCTGGCAACCTGTCTTTAGAGTCCAGGTATCATCCTGTTGATGCCTTGAGTTGGACATTTGCATGGCCTAAGAACTGTCAATTGTAAGTTAAGAAATCCCCATTGTGAAAACCAGTCTATTTCTGGTATATTGCATTTTGGCAGCTGTGCTGGTTTGAAACTGTCATGTATCCCAGAAAAGTCATACTTTCTAAATTCAATCTTGTGGGTGCAGACTTATTATGGGTGGGATATTTGGATTAGGTTGTTTCTATGGAGATGTGATCCACTTAATTGTGGGTGAGAACTTTTGATTTGGTTGTTTTTTTGGAGATGTGGCCCTGTCCACTAAGGAGGGTCATAACCTGCTTAGTGGAGTCCTTTTAGAGAGAGAGCCATTTTGGAGAGCACACAGAAATTTGGAGATGCAAGAGAAAAACATCCCAGGACATGTCAGAAGGACCCACAAGAACCAAGAGAGTTGTTTGAAACCAGAAGCGAGGAGAGAAAGACAACAGATGTTACCATGTGACAGAGGAACCTGGATGACAGCTGCTTTTTCTCTTAGAAAGTATCCTCCTTTTGGTGCCTTAATTTGGGCATTTTCATGGCCTTAGAATGTAACTTATAACTTAATAAATTCCCTTTATAAAAGCCAATCCATTTCTGGCACATTGCACCCTGGCAGCTTTAGCAAACTGCAACAGATTTTGGTACCAGAGAAGTGGGGGTGCTGCAATTTGCAAATACCTAAAATGCTGGAATATCTTTATAAGTGGATAGGGGAATATTCTGGAAGCATTGTGATATGCTTAATAGAAAAGGCCTACACTGCTTTGGAGAGACTATTGTTAGAAATATGAATGATAAAGGCACTTCCAATGAGGCCTTAGACAGAAATGATGAATGTGGTGTTGCAAACTGGAAGAAAGGTGAACTTGTTTTAAAGTGGCAGAGAATTTGGCAAAATTGAGCAGTGACATTGGATGGGAGGGAGAATTTGAAAGTGATGAGCTGTGTTACTTAGCTGAGGAACTCTCCAAACCTAATGTGTAAAATGCAGCCTGCATTGTCCTTGAAACTTTTAGTGAAATGCAAAAAAAGAAAGGAATAAACTGAGAACTGAACTCTTGGTTTCAGAGAAACCTGAAACTGATGGTTTGGAAAATTCTGAACGTTTGTAAAATGGGTCCCCAGAGAATAGTGCATGTGAAGATTTAACCAAACATGGAACCAGACAGCCATGTCAGGAGAGGTCAGATTACGACCCACCTTGAATGGACAGGGTCACATCTCCATGGAAACAACCCAATCAAAAGGTCCCCTCCACAATCGAATGGATCGCTTTTCCATAGAAACAACTTAACTCAAAGATCCTACCCACAATAAGTCTGTACCCACAAGATTGGCTTAAAAGAGCCTGGAGATGGCATTATCCAGTAAGGATTTGTGGGTAGTCCTATTGTCTGATGGTTGTGATCCCTGTATGTTGCATGGAAAACCAACAAGACTGTTGCAGGATCTATATAAATGGAACCATTGCCAGTTTAAAAAGGACAGACAAGTGACAAATTGAAGGGAAAATGAATTCAAAGGGAGAACCATGGAAGTTAAGTTCTGGAGCCAAGAAATCTCAGGTCAGGAGAGTAGACACATCCACAGATGTGGAAAGGGTGTGTTTACTCTGGAGGCAAAGGGTAGGTGGAAATGTGTTGTGCCTCAGGCCTCAGAGAGGGTAGAGCACATTCCCTGGGGATTGTGGAGAGCCTAGCTACCACCCCATTGTTATGAAGGGGTTGAATGTGCGTTCTTGAGATGGCAGAGAGTCTGGATACCACTCACATGCTTGAGTAGGGTGGGCCAAGAACAAGGTGGTTTCTCCAATGCTCCCCAATGTTGCAAATCTCATCCCAGTGTTTGCAGAGAGCAGGGTTGTTGCAAAAACCCTTGGAAATGGTGAGTTGTGAGTCTCTCAAGTCCGGAGGGTAAAACATTATTCTATAAATGACTCTCAGAATTTGAAATCTAAACAAGCTTTTCAGGAAATCTGTTTTCTCTGACTTTCTCCTTATGGAAATGGGAATGTTTATCCTATGACTCTCTCTCCTTTGTATATTGTTCTGAGTTTTGCAGTTCACAGTCAGAGAAAAAGTTTGCCTTAGGAAAGACCTTCTCTGATTCTGATGAGACTTTGTACTGTTTTCACCATGTATTTCTATTGTAACTGAAATGGTTTAAGGTTTTGTGACATTGTGATGGAATGAATATATTTGTATATGGAAAGAACATATTTCTTTGGGGTCCGGAGGATAGAATATGCAGGTTTGAAACTGTTATGTACCTCAGAAATGCCATGCAATTTTTTCTCTAATTTTCCTTTGCCTCTTATTCCCCCATTATTTATTTATATTCATTATTTTTTACTCATCTGCCCATGCCCTGGATAAAAGGAGCATCAGCCACAAGGTTTTCACAATCACATGGTCATATTGTAAAAGCTATAGAGTAATACAATCATCTTTAAGAATCAATGCTACTGGCATACAGTTCAACAGTTTCAGGTACTTCCCTCTAGCCACTCCAATACACCAAAAACTGAAAAGGGATATCTATATACTGCATAAGGATTGCCTCCAGGATAATCTCTCAACTCTGTTTGAAATCTCTCAGGCACTGAAATTTTATTTTGTCTTATTTCTCTCTCATCCCTTTTGGTCAAGAAGACTTTCTCAATATCATGATGCCAGGTCCCAGCTCATCCCTAGGAGTCATGACCCACATTGCCAGGGAGATTTACACCCCTGGAAGTCATGTCCCATGTAGGTGGGAAGGGCAGTGAGTTCACCAGCCAAGTTGGCTTAGACAGAGAGGCCACATTTGAGCAACAAAAGAGGTTCTCTGATATGATTCATAGGCATAATTATAAGTAGCCTTAGCTTCTCCTTTGCAGGCCTAAGTTTCATAGAGATGAGCCCCATGATTGTGGGCTCAGCCTATTGACTTGGTTGTCCCCAGTCCCTGTGAGAATATCAGGAATTCCACAGATGGGAAAATTTAATATTTCCTTCTTTCTCCCCAGTCCCCCAAGGGAACTTTGGAAAATACTTTTTTATTCTCTGCCCAAGTTACTTTGGGATATTTTGGGATATCACACTAACCTGTACAAAGAAACAAGATCTCATGCCCTTTTCAAGATTCCATGTAATTATGGTGTTCAAGTAAACTGACCTTACAAGTTAAATTAGATCATTTACTACCTAAAATATACATTTTGCACCAAATAAACACCTCTTTCTTTGGTCTCACACAGAAGTTGAAGTTTTAAATTATGGCCCCTATCATCCTTTATTCTTATTCTGATTTACCTTAGTTCTATCCAGATCAGCTTCATTCATATCTCTGGTCAAAGTCTGATCACTTTCTCGACTAGAAAATCCATGCTCTTTTAATTCAGTCTTGTGGGCGCAGACTTATTATGGGTGGTATCTTTTGATTAGGATATGTGACCCTGCCCATTCAAGGTGAGTCTTAATCAGCTAACTGGAGTCCTTTAAGGGAGGGACATTTTGGAGATCCCAGAAGGACCCACAAGAACTGAGAAAGTATTTTGAAACCAGAAGCTGGGAGAGAAAGACAGCAGGTGTTACCATGTGCTTTCCCATGTGACAGAGGAACCCAGGTTCCAGCTGCCTTTCCTCTGAGAAGGTGTACTCTTATTGAAACCTTCATTTGGACATTGTCATGGCCTTAGAATTGTAACTTAATAAATCCCCTTTATAAAAGCCAATCCATTTCTGGTATATTGCATTTCAGTAGGTTTTGCAAACTGAAACAGCAGCTTTCACAACCAAAACACTTTGCTTGTGACCACATCTTTCCAACCCCTTGCTCCTATCTTCACATTCCCTACTTCCTCTTTGCAGTCAAGTCTCCTGCCTTCTTCTTCCATAAGGATACTTGTGATTGTATTGGTCCCACCTGACTAATTCAGTATGCTATCCTTGTCTTAAGATCCTTCGCTGAGTCACATCTGCAAAGTCCCTTTTGCAACATAAGGCAACATTCATCAGTTCCAGGATTTATAAACTGGATATCTTAAGAAGGAGTGGTGGTTTGAAGCTGAACACATCCAAGAAAAACATTCTTACACTTAATCCCTACCTGTGGGTATGAGCCCAGTGTAAGTAGGACCTTTTGATGAGGTTGCTTCAGTTAAGGTGTGGGGTTAATTCTATTACTGGAGTCCTTTATGGAATGACTTTCAGAGAGATAAAGCCATGAGAAGCAAAAATCTGAAATTGGCAAGAAGCTGAACACAGAAAAAAAAAAAGAGAGAGGCTGTCATGTGCATTGCCATGTGATAGAGGAGCCAAAGACAAAGGATCACTGGCCTTTGTCACAAAGACAAAGGACTCCAGTTAGCTGATTAAGACCCACCTTGAATGGGCAGGGCACATCTCCACATCACTGGCCCCTCCCAGAATGCCAGTCTTCAGGAGGAAAGCATTACCTTGATGATGTCTTGATTTGGACTTTCTCTTAGCCTCAAAACTAAAACCATGACCTAATAAATCACCATTGTTTAAACTAACCCATTGCATGGTACTTTCTTGAGCAACTCAGAAAGCTAAAACAGGGGCCATTTTTCAAGCTTAGCACAAGACTTCTTTGATTTTTCCCTCTCTGTTACCACACACATCTAGTCAGGCACCAAATCTCATGGTTCTGGACATTGACTGCATACTGGAGTCACCGGGACAGCTTTTATAGCTACCAGTATCTGGGCTATATCCAGGCCAAGAGAATCAGAATTTTGGGGGAGTTAATCTGAGCATTGTTTCTTTTTAACTTTTTATTTTGATAAAATTTCAAACTTACAGAAAAGTTGCACGGCAGGAACAAGTAACTCACATACACCTTTAATTCACCAGTGTTTGTATTTAGTACCACTTGCTTTTTCATTCTCTTGCCCTCTTCCCTCATATTTTTCTGAGCCCTTTGAGAGTAGGTTTCAGTCACCTTTACCTTTCAGTTTCCTTTAACCTTAAGTCCTTCAGTATGTACTTCTTAAGAATAAGAACAGTCTCTTTCATAACCACAGTACCAATGCCAAAATCAGGAATTTAACATGGATACAATACAATTTGCTTTCCCAGGAGGGATGTTATGAGATGACAATATCACAACCCCTGCTTTTTTACTGTTTTCTATTTTCACCTTTGCCCATTCCTTTATTTCTACCTTTCTGAATTACCTTTTACTAAATGCACTTCTTGTACAGAACACACAGTTGAACCCTACTTTGTGAGGAGTGAGGGCCAAATAGAAAAATTTTTAGCAAATAAATTAAGCCCACGTATATTTATTGACATGACTGATGTGTTTGGTCTCAACTCTGCCATATTATTGTAAGTTACAATTATGTTTATGCTACATGATTTTTTTTCTTTGATTTTTTTGTTTTAATTATTTTGGTATTTCGGAAAGTTTATATTTTTGTGTTAGAGTTTATCTAGTTTCCTGTATTTTTATTTAACTTGTTCTATACTGGTATCCTTCTAAATGAGAAAATTAAATGGTATTGTTTAACTCCTGTCTTTTGGCTATATCAGAATCAGTGAGTTTTTGCATTAGTAGTTAAAAAAAAGCTTCAGTCTTCAGGTGATTCTATTAAGTAGCTAGAGCTGAGAGCCTCTGGGAAGCTCTCCCAGCTATCTTTTCCCTTTTGGTCTGACAGCACCACTCTATTCCTGCTTCCCTCACTCCTCACACATAAATTCTCTTATCTGGCTTTTCCTAGACTCTCTCCCTTCAATCCTATCTGAATATTTCAATCGGAGTTATCTTTCTAAAGTTCCACTTTGTGAGTACTTTCTCTGCTCTTTCACAAGTCATCAATGATTCTTTTCCATTGCCTCAGTAAATTGATTTGAGTCACTGCTCTTGATAGCTGAATAGATAGAAAGAATACTCAATGTAATCCTTTAGCTGGAAAATGCATAGTAGAGTCTTCAATAGTGAGAAAATTGTTTATTATGATCACTTCATTCAAGCAACCTTGAGTTAGTTTAAGCATTAAAAGCCCTTGTTGAAATAGCTTGCTGTTGATGTAATCTCAACAAAAAACTTACTCTCTGTTCCTAGTAATCCTCCCAGCATTGTCAGCCAGCAAGGAAAATCACCATATGGTCTGATAACTGATGCCTTCTTCTCCTTCAAAAACAGGCCTGGATGAGGGCAGGACTTCTAAGATAACAGGACAGCATGACCAAACAAATTTTCTTCTGTACTTTTTGCTTCTGCTTTCTTCTAGATCCTGGCCATTTCTTTGTCTGTTTGGGGTTTTAAAAGCCAAAACCACTCTTCCTACTCTAAACTGGTCTTGGAAAAATTTTCCTCCAGTTCCCTAAATGTGCACCTGTAATAAACTCACCTTCTCACCAACACAAAGCACTTGTTTCTCTGCTTGATGTGGGATCAGGCGGGCCTAACCATTAAAGACCATGTTTTTTGATGGTAACATTCTCTTAATTGCCAGTTATTTGACATTTGTAAGTAGTTTAAGGGGCTAGCACAGTTGCTGCATTACAGCAGCTGTTCAACAAACATCCTTCCATCCTTCCTTTCTCACGCTCTGCTGTGCCATCTTTTCTGTCTGCCTGTCCACCCTCTTGGCCTTCCCTCCTGACCTCTCATGCCAACTCCCATAACCATCTTGGGGTTTTAAAATGTGCTTTACTTTCAAGACCAAATTCAAATACGACCCTTTCCCCAACAAGGATTAGCCGCTAATGATCCTGCTTACTTCTGAGCACTCAGGACCCTCTCCTTTAATGCGTGGAAACTTTTAGAGGCTATTTATTTACTTGTACTCTGACTCTTTTTACAAAAGGGGAAATAAAATTAACTAAATGGAAAGCAGAAACTCATGGAGTGGTGCAGACTGAAGTGGTAAAAAAAGGAACAGTCTGAACACTCCATATCAGAGAACTGTGGGATCACATCTTTTTCTCTGAAATCATGTAGCCTTGAATGAATACCTCTACATGGTGAGGTGGGTTTCCCATTTCCATATTTTATAAACCTGTTACCCATTTTACCAGCCTGTTATACTGTAAGCTCCTTGAGGGCAGGGATTGTGTCTTAAGCATCTCTTGTACATCACACAACATTCTAGGGGAGCGATACAAATTTCTTGTGAGATAGGATCTATCTATTTAAATAATAGCTGACCCTTATTGCGTGCTTATTATCTGCTTGACCCCGTTCTAAGTGCTTTCCATTAAATCCTTACCATAACCATATTAAATAGATCCTATTATTAGCCTCATCTCACTTTAGTAGATGTACTAGGCTCTGAAACTGAGGTTCAGAGAAGTGGAGTCACTCGCCTAAATTCACACAGCTGATATGTGACAGGCTGAGCTGGGGTATGAATCTGAGCAGTCTGTCTTCAGAATCCACGCTACACTGTCAGCTACTGGCCCTCGCTGATGGACTAGCAAAATATTGTCATTTAATTATATGCCTGAAAATTATAATTGTTCACACTTTGTTTCCAGACCACATTGATATTTTCTGTTGCTCTGGATTTTTAAGCAAAAGAATGTCACTGGCCCCTTCAGTGTCTACCAGGTGGACCGATGTGTCAAAGGTGTGAGTTCCTCTGCATTTTAAAGCTGACCCTACTGCCTACTTTATGTGTGGCCTTGACCAAGTCACTTAGCCTTTCTGGTTTCTCATCTTCCAACTTCTATCACTGGGCATTTACATAGGATTTGTTGCCATAGTGATAGAAAATAACACTGACCTATCTCTCAGGAGTGAGTGTCATGGGGATTAACTAATTTACAGCTGTGAAGAGCTTTCAACATATGAGCTGTTAAAGAACAGTGAGATCATAAAGAGAATTTAAAGTACCATCAGCTTGTGGAGCATGCCCATTCGATGCTCATCATTATATGTTTAACTATTAGTATTACTACTCATAATAAACTTTTATGAGGTACTTTAGTGGTTGAAGTGTTTTTATGAGAGCTAATTAGTTGTTCCAACCAACTCTATGAGGTAGGTCAGTATTTGTGTCATCCCTGTTTTGGAAATTACACTAAGTCAGTGCATGCACATTTAAAAAAATCTTAAACTTCTCGATATTTGAAAGCATGCTATTACTGGAGACAATTCTCATACAGAGATCACACCTGACACAGACCTCCAATCAGAAAGCAATGGGAGATCAGATTATGCTTTTGGTTCCCAATATATAACATTGACAGGTCTTTTTATTTTTAATTGTTTTAAATGCAAACTGTGTGTCTGTTCCTGTGCTGGGTTCTTTTGTGTTTCAGTCGGTGTACATTTAGGAAACCACTTTAGATATTTCAAACAGAGGCAGTTTAATAAATAAATTGGTTATACATGTTTTGGAAGGGTTTTAAGAGCAAATGGGAGGATTAGGTACTGGAGGAGAATTAAGAAGCTATGACACCCAGAAACTAGTAACTTCAGGAAACAGTCTCATTCCTAAGGCTGAGGGAACGAGATGGAGGAAGTCAAGTTACTAGAACCCAGGAGCTCACTACCTGCTGGGTGGAGCAGAGAGCTCAGCTCAGCTACAGGAGCTAGAATTGCAGGGAGGCAGCACTTCCAGACATGCTGCCACAGCGGGAAGGAAGCACAGCTTCTCTCCTGCTCTCACCTGGCCTGGCACCAGTGCTTCCCAGTAGGAAATCAGAAGCGAGGGAGCCTGGGAAGCGTGGGCTACAGGTCCCCTCCTCCAGCATCAGACAGCGCGTGGGGAGAGGTGGATGCAGGAATGGAAGGCAGCACAGTAAACCGCCTCACTTGTAAATTCATTACCTCCTGGAGGCTCAGAGAGACCCAGAAACTTGGCCCAAGGCTCTTATACCAGGAAGTGGTGGGCCGGACCTGCTACTCAAACTCAGGTTTGCCAACCCCAGGGCCCTGTTCTTGGCTTTTAGTCTCAGTACCCTCACCTTCCTCACGGGGCTTGGGTGGCAGGTGGTGAGAATGTTTCTCTCTTCCTACCTTCAAGAGATGCGATGAGGATCAAATTAAATAACGTAGTCTAATGCAACCGACAAATGTAGGTTAGTGTTGTTATTCGTAAAGATAAATCCAAACACTAGGGAGAGACTTATCTTTCCTTAGAATGAGGGGAAAGCTTCCTGTATTAACACGGTGGTTAATTGAGGGCAAGGGTGAGCCGTCCTTCAGCTGGTGCTTTCTTTACAGAACAGGTTAAAGCACTTTATTTGCAGCTTTTAATTTATTCAGTCAGATTTCAGTCATGAAACCTTTATTTTTTTAGGTCCATTTTTTTCTTTTCTGTACGCTGTATGGTGGGGTCACATTTCATTATTTTTCCATGCGAGTATCCTGTTATTGCAACACCATTTGTTGAATTTTTGTTTGTTTGTTTTGCTTGTTTGTTATTTGGGAAGTCCATGGACTGGGAATTGAACCCGAGTCTCCTGCATGAGAGGCCAGAATTCTACCGCTGAACTCCCTTGCACCCCCTGCAATCCTTATTTTTTAATAAGAATTTGTTACATTGTTATTAATAGTCTGGCTTATAGAAAGGGAAACAGAGATCCCACCAGTTCTTTAAAAGTTGGTTGGAAACAAATAATGGCCATCTGTTCTCCTGATGTCCATCCTGAGAGTGGGCCTGGTGTATCAGAATTAACATGCCTCGCTAGGTTAACTGAACCACATCATTTACCTCTCTGAACCCCTCAGTTTCTTCATTAGTAATATAGGAGTACTTGCCCCCCTATACAGCATGTGAGCTTGAGGATCAGTTGTGATAATACACGTAAAAGTGTCTGGTAACATTCAAAACTCTGTGCCCGTGTAAAGGACTGCTACTGCCTTGCCTGGTTGCCTTGATGCCTTCGGGACTGTATCAAGAAAGGGCCTCTGGGAAAGTTGAG